>NW_024871418.1:2500-205616 GCF_019054845.1 Dipodomys spectabilis
CAAGAAGTCATGGACCCCAAGGAAGCTGGAGGGGGCGGAGAGTCTTCTAAATCACTTGAGGTGCTGTCTTTGTCAGACACTTCAGAAGACTGAGGTGATGTCTTTGTCAGACACTTCAGAAGACTCTGGGGTTAGGGTTTGTCAAAGTCCCTCTGAGGCGTCCATTGGCAGCTATGTGGAAGAGCTGAGAATAAGTCTCCAAAGAAGCCTGGGAAAATTATGCACTCATGAAAAAGCCAAAGACTCCGAGCCTCCAGCAAGGAGTAGCAGCCTCAGTGCTTGCCTTTCGAGACCTCTCTTTCTCTTTTTTCTCCTCTCTCCTCTAGTGTGGTCTGAGCCATCTTCTTACTTTATTTTCCCTAACCTGCTACATTTTGATTCCATCCTCAGTGGTTTTTCTTTAGTTTGACCCCTCCCTCTGGGGAGGGGACTTTCGTGGGTCAGCTTTAGTAGTATATGAGATTTGGACCAGCCCATTCATGACTGTCTTACCAGATGCCCTATCTTGTTTGATCATTTGTTCTCAAATCGAGCAACAATAAGTATCTAATGGCTCTGTGGGGGTTCTGTTAATGTAATTTACCTCTCCTTTCCCCTCTGTAGACATGTCCTGCTCTCCTGCAGGTTCTGTGGTCAAATGCCATGTCACTTGACTTACACACCTAATTCCTAAGAGTCACTGACTCACCTAATCTATAATGGGAATGGTATCCCATCACCTGTGCAATGGTAGCAAGTCATAGGTTGTTTATGGTTAAGGTAAGGATATGATATAAAAGAGTAATCCTGGACTAGGTCTTGTGGTTTACACCTGTAATCCCAGCTGCTGGAGAAACTGGGAGGTTTGTGGTTCAAAAGCTAGACTGGGCAAAAAGTTTGTGAGATCTCATTTCAATGAACATGCTAGATATTGTTCTATATATTTGTAATTCAAGATATGTGGGAGGTATAGATAAGAGAGCTGTCTAAGACCAGCCTGGGCAAAAAGGTGAAACCTTCTCTGAAAAAAAAAAAAGGCTAGAGGTGTGGCTCAAGTAATAGAGTCATACTGGTTGTGAAGTTGTGGGATCATATGATTACCACATTATCTGTATCAATTATGTGGAAATTGAAGAAATTAATAAACTGGGCTCCAGTGATTCGTGTCTGTAATCTCAGCTTCTCAGGAGACTGAGATCAGAAGATTGAGATTTGAAACTGACCAGGACAGAAAAATCTACAAGACTCCATTTCCAATTAACCAACAAAAGCTGACTTGGAAGCAGGATGCAAGTGTTAGAACACCAGCTGTGAGCAAGTAAGCCAAGAGAGAACATAAGACTTTGAGTTCAATCCCCACTCCCCCATAGTAGAAAAAAAAAAGGAAAAAGAAAAGTAATTGAAGAAGCTTATCCCCGAGTTCTGAGCTCTTTGTGGAAACTACTGTCTGTCTGGAAGAACATTTAGATGTGAAGATGTTAGATGCTGAAATATGCTTGTAATAATGGGGATCAAATATCCTATCAATTTCCTTTCCTATAAGATAAACGGAAGGCTGTTGGTACCTCTTGTGCCATATGTGTACATATATGTGTGCAGTTTATTCCAAATGTGTACACATATGTATGCAGTTTATTCCAAATGTGTGCAGTTTATTGCCAGTTTCCTAGTCTTCTTCCATTCTGAAGGCAATTTCTTTGGGATTTACCTTTGGGAAAATAGTGGTATAATTAATGAAATGATTTTGGGACTCAGTAGTTTTTCCCTGACACACCCACTTAATGGCTGCCTCCTCTTGGACAGTCTTTAGCCTCTCAAAATCAGATAGGTTTCCTTAGTTGAAGCAAAGATAATAAACCTGAATAAGGGAAGAGGTAACATTGTCAAAAAAGAAATGTAAGCCAGGGGCCAGTGGCTCATGCCTGTAATCCTAGCTACTCAGGAGGCTGAGGTCTGAGGATGGTGGTTCAAAACCAGCCCGGGCAGGAAACTCCATGAGACTTCTATCTCCAATAAAGCACTAGAAAACCGGAAGTGTCGCTGTGGCTTAAGCAGTAGAGTGCTCGCCTTGAGCTGAAGAATGCAGGGATAGTGCCAAGCACATAGTTCAAGCCCCACGATGGACAGAAAAGAAAAGAAAAGAAAAGAAAAGAAAAGAAAAGAAAAGAAATGTACTCTACCTGACTTATGTAACTATAACCCCTCTGTACATTACCTTTATAATAAAATTAAAAATTAAAAGATAATAAATCTGAAGTAAAATAAAATAGTCAGGCTGGGAAGGTGGCTCAGTGGTAGAGTGCTTGCCTTGCATACATGAGGCCCTGGGTTCGATTCCTCAGCACCACATAAGCAGAAATAGCCAGAAGTGCCGCTGTGGCTCAAGTGGTAGAGTGCTAGCCTTGAGCTGAGAGCTGAGGGACAGTACCCAGGCCCAGAGCTCAGGCCCCATGACTGGCCAAAAAAAAAAAAAAGTCACTTTAGGAGTCATCAAAGGCCTTGCAGATGGAATTGGGGTTTTACAGTTATTGTTGGATATTTGGTCCTGTAATTATATGACTTTTATTAAGGCATTTATAGTTAATGAGTCTTAGTTTTCTCCTTTGAAAAATGGGGTAATTCTTTCATTACAATGTTGTCAGGAGCAAAGTTCTAGTCATAATTAAGTAGTAAGTTGCTCAATATATTAATAACTGGTATTTGTGTGTGCCTACTACTGTTCTCAAGTTATTTAGGTCCTAGAGAAATTGGATTCTTTATCTCTGACCTTTTGGCTGATATTTCACTTTTTTTTTTAGGCCAAACTATTTTATTAGTTTATTACTCTTGAACATTTTGTGTTTGTGGTAGACTTTATTTCTTTTTTTTTTTCAGGTTGTGGGGCATGAACCCTAGGCCTGGTCACTGTCCCTCAGCTCTTCAGCTCAAGGCTAGTACTCTAGCACTTGAGCCACAGAGCCAATTCCAGCTTTTTCTGCTTATGTGGTGCTGAGGAATTGAACCCAGGGCCTCATGCATGCAAGGCAAGCGCTCTACCAATGAGCCACCTTCCCAGCCTGGAGACGTTAGTTCTTGGTACTGTGTGTGTCTTCTCCTTAGTCTCTTTATTTGAAGGATTTTTTTTAATCCCCAGTGGTCCTTTCTGAGACTTGCTTAGTGGGAGCAGAGACAGAGCACACTGGTATTTTGTTCCTCTTTTTAGTCTTCAGGATGTATTTTTTTCTTTTTTCTTTTTGTGGGCCATGATGCTTGAGCTCCAGGCCAGTGCGCTGTCCCTGAGCTCTTCAGCTCAAGGCTAGGGCTTTCTACCACTTGAGCCACAATGCCACTTCTAGCCTTTTCTGTTTATGTGTTGCTGAGAAATCGAACCCAGGGCCTCATGCATGTGAGGCAAGCACTCTATGGCCAAGTCACCTTCCCAGCCCCTTCAGGATGTCTTTGTACGTTCAAAATGTCAATAATTATTTCATTATTTTTTTCCCCTTCAACAAATCACTTCAAGTTTTACCTGTTCCCTTTCTTAATCAGGAATAATGTTTTTCAGAGTTCTAGGTTAAGTAATAAAAACTGAAGGACAGGAACTTGATATGGCTGCTGGATGGGTGGGTTGGTAGTACAGAGTGATGGGAGGGGTGACTGATCAAGATTCAGTGTACAAACAAATGTACATGTAAAACTATAACCCTTTTGTAGAATCATTAGAAGATAAAAATGAAGAAAAATTAATAACAAAAACCCATTGTCTTCTTAGAATATTAGATTTCTGTGAATAGACGTTCTCGTGGTTTATTAGTATTTGCATATATTTGGATGCTGTGAATTATTTTCTCTCTGTTTGGTATATTTACCCAGAGATTCCTTAATACTGAAGTAAGGTAAATTGGCTCTATATAAGTTGAAGTATCTCCTATAGAAGAGGTTTCGAGGAAGTAGGCAGGCTAAAGCAAGTGACAAGTTCTCTTACTTTCTTCCTTTTATTTTTTTTTTCTTTTGTCAGTTGTGGGGCTTGCACTCTGGGCTTGGGTGCTGTCCCTCAAGGCGAGTACTATACCACTTGAGCTACAGTACTACTTCTTGTTTTCTGTATGTTTATTGGAGATAAGAGTCTCATGGCCTTTCCTGACCAGGCTGGCTTTGAACTATTCAGCCTTCTGAGTAGCTAGGATTACAGGCGTGAGCCACCAGCACCTGGCTCCTTCTTCCTTTTATCTTTTTGCAAGAAGGCCTTTGAAAATTACCGTAGATTAAATTATTAAAAGTTAATTTATGAAGAAGGCCTTTTGTACACATTAGTAAAAAAGATTTTTATAGAGATATCTCTATGATCAAGAGAGTTAATCATTATTATTCTTTTCTATGTTGGTATTGGGCTTGAACTCAGGGCCTCTTGCTCTTACTTAGCTTTCTTGTTCATATATGGACCTCTACCACTTGAGCCTTGGCCCTACCTTTTTCGCTGTTTTTTTTATTATTATTTTTTGAGATGCAGTCTCAAAGACTTTTCTGACCAGGATAGTTTTAAATTTTAATTGTCCTGTTATCAGTGAGCCACCAGTGTCAGCTGAATTTTCTTGCTTTTGTTTTTTATTTTTGTTTATCAGTGAGAGTTTACCTGTCGAGTGAGAGAGAGATAACTGCAGTTTTCTTTCCCAGGACTTGCTAAATTTAAAAAAAAAAAAAGGGCATTTTAAACTGTATATTTTATTGGATTGTTAGCTTTTCAAAAATTTTTTTAGGGCTGGGAAGGTGGCTCAGTGGTAGAGCACTTGCTTTGCATCCCTGAGGCCCTGGGTCCAATTCCTCAGCACCACATAAGCAAAATGAAAAAAGATGGAAGTGGCGCTGTGGCTCAAGTGGTAGAGCACTAGCCTTGAGCTGAAGAGCTGAGGGACAGTGCCCAGGCCAAGAGTTCAGGCCCCACGACCGGAAGAGCTGGCCCTCAGCTCTTCAGCTCAAGGCTAGTGCTCTACCACTTGATCCACAGCGCCACTTCCAGCTTTTTTCGTTTTGCTTATGTGGTTCTGAGGAACCGAACCCAGGGTCTCATGCATGCAAGGCAAGTGCTATACCACTGAGCCACCTTCCCAGCCCCTTTTTGTTCTATTTCTTTTTCATGTTTTTTTTTTTTTTTTTTAATTTCTATTGAGGAACGCTGAATAAAAGAAACCACAAATCACCATTGGACCTTTTATATGGGAGTGGTTTGGACTTTTCAGTTGCAATATTGTTTTACAACTACCTGGTTGGGCAGAGGGAGTAGGTGACTAATGCCTGTAATCTTAGCAATTCCTGAGGTTGAGATCTGACTATCTTGGTTCAAATCCAGCCAGGAAATTTGTTACTCATCTACAATTAACCACCAAAACGGCTGGAAGTGCAGCTGTGCGTCAAGTGGTAGAGTGCTAACCTTGAGCCCGAAAACTCAGGCCTTGAGTTTAAGCTTCAGGACCAGAACCAACAAAACAAAACAAAAAACTTCATTAGGAGGAGCTGCTTTGTTTTTTGTTTTTTTTTTTTTTTAAAGAAATAGAATTATCTGTCCTGCAGTTGGGTACTACATATTCCATTTCCAAGTTCAAACATAATTTGTTATTATTTTTTCACAATTATTATTTTTTGGATAACTTTTCTTATAAAATATTAAAGTAAATACCTGTTCTTTCAAGAAGGATCATGTTTGTGGGTTGTTTTTTTTTAATGTTTTTGTCATTTTTGCTTCCAATGCTTTTTTTTATCCATTGTGGGGCTTAACCTTGGGTACTGGGTGCTGTCCCTGAACTCTTTTGGTCAAGGCTAGTGCTCTCCTTCTTTGAGCCACAGTGCTACTTCCAGTTTTTCTGGTAGTTATTTGGAGATAAAAGATTCTCATGGGACTGAGAAGTTGGGTCAATGGTAGAGTGCTTGCCTCACATGCATGAGGCCCCGGGTTTGATTCCTCAACACAACATAAGCAGAAAAAGCCAGAAGTGGTGCCATGGCTCAAGTGGTAGGGTGCTCGCTTTGAGCTGAAGAGCTGAGGGACAGCGCCCAGGCCCAGAATTCAGGCCCCACGACCAAAAAATAAAGAGTCTCATGGACTTTGTTGCCCAGGATGGCTTTGAATTTTTATCTTCAGATCTCAGCCTCCTGATTAGCTAGGATTACAGGTGTGAGCCACCAGTGCCTGCTGCTTTTTAAAAATAAACCCTACTTTTAAAAAAATCACTTGTTTGTTATACAATAATTTAAAAAAAATTAGCAACCAGCCTATAGATCAAAAGAAAAATAATCAGTTCTTTCAGGATTCAAATATAAACTTGCTGTTGTATTGTTTATTATATTAACAGACTTTAGTCCACCTAACCTGTAACACAGACATCTTGAACAATTTCAATCGCCAATAAAGAACTATATCATTAAGAAACAGTGGGGTATTTTTAAGGAGTAGGAAGACTTACCATGAGTGTAAACTCTTCAAATAGTGCCACTGGTGATACTCAAAGGTAAGCCTCCAGTCTTTTTTTTAGTTGAAAAATGCTATTGGTTGCAAGGAACAAGTAATTGTGACTGTCAGAGCTAATTGGAAGAATTTTGATGGAAGCATAAAAGAAGTAAAAATATCTTGGAATGGAGGAAACAGGATGATGGCTTATAAACATAGCTCTGGGTCCAGAGATTCTATAGGGACTATTATGCTACTTTGTGAACTTTGTTAACTCTGTGTATGTGAAGTTTGTCCTGAGACTAGAGCTTTGGTTGTTCTTTTCCATTACTCTAAATCTTTTACTTGTGTCTCTGCTTATTTCCACTTGGGTTTGGCCATTATTTCATTTTGCGATAATGTCTGTGATTCTAATTTCTCTTGTTCATCTCAGTAGCTCTAATTGCTTCTGCTTAAGTATTCTTTTAGTTTTAGCTCTACTGTTAATTGCTCTTGTACTTTGTATCTCTCAGTTTACATTTTGAGAAGATGCACTTAATTGCATCATTTGAAGGTAGAATGAGATTTTTTTTTCTGTTGGCCATGGGGCTTGAACTCTGGGCCTGGGTGCTGTCCCCCACCTCTTCAGCTCAAGGCTAATGCTCTACCACTTGAGCCACAGCACCACTTCTAGTTTTCTGGAGGTTTATTGGAGGTAAGAGTCTCATTGCCTTTCCTGCTTGGCTGGCTTTGAACCGAGATCCTCAGATCTCAGCCTCCTGAATAGCAAGGATTACAGGTGTGAACCAACGGCGCCCAGCTTGCTTCATCTTTTTTGTATCATAGATTCCTTTATACCTTTGAGTAAGGTGATTAATTTTAGATCATTCACCTATGGTAGGTGGGGTACAGTATTCTAAGGTATTACAAAACTGGGCCCTTGAGAAGAATTCAACTTTCTATTAAGTATACTTTTAAAAAATGTAAGTACAGAAATTGAACCTGTATATGTAGAACTTTTTTTCGTCAGTCGTGGGACTTTGAACTCTGGGCCTGGGTGCTGTCCCTCAGCTCTTCAGCTCAAGACTAGTGCTCCACCACTTGAACCACAGCACCACTTCTGTTTTTTTGGTGGTTAATTGGAGATAAGAGTGTCAAGGACTTTCTTGCCTGTGCTGGATTTGAACCGTGGATTCTCAGATCTCAGCCTCCTGAGTAGCTAGGATTACAGGCATGAGCCACTGGCACCTGGCTATGTAGAACTTTTATAGTCACATAACAGAAAAATTCTGCTAAATCTAAAATAATTGGGGATTATATTCTGTATATTTAATTCTGTTTTCAAAATAATTTATTTAAAAGATATTCTAGGGCCTGGGAAGGTGGCTCAGCAGTATATTGCTTGCCTTGCATGCATGAGGCCCTGGGTTTGATTCCTCAGCACCACATAAGCAGAAAAAAGCCAGAAGTGGCGTTGTGGCTCAAATGGTAAAGTGCTAGCTTCGAACTGAAGAGCTCAAGGACAGGGCCCAGGCCCAGAGTTCAGGCCCATGACCGAAAATAAATAAATAAATAAATAAGTAAATAAATAAATAAATATCTTTAAAAAAAAGATATTCTACAAGCCAGGTGCAAGTGGCTAATGTCTATTATCCTAGCTACTCAAGAGGCTGAGATCTGATAAATGTGGTTCAGAGTCAGCTTGGGAAGTCAAATCCATGAGACATTTATTTATTTATATTCTTTATTTGTTTTAAATTTATTGTGTAAACACTGTACAGAGGAATTACAATTACATGGGCAAGATAATGAGTACATTTCTTTTTATTTTTTTGTCGGTCATGGGGCTTGAACTCTGGGCCTGGACGCTGTCCCTCAGCTCTTCAGCTCAAGGCGAGTGCTCTACCACTTGAGCTACAGTGCCACTTCCGGTTTTCTGGTGGTTTATTGGAGATAGGAGTCTCACAGTCTCTCCTGCACGGGCTGGCTTTGAACCTCGATCCTCAGATCTCAGCCTCCTGACTAGCTAGGATTACAGGTGTGAGCCACCAGCGCCCGGCAATGAGTACATTTCTCATCAAGCATTGTAGCCTCCTCCTTTGTTTCCCCTTCCCATACCTTCCCAACCTCCCCCTACCCCGCCCAGTTAACCAGCAAAAAGCTGGAAGCAGAGGTATGGCTCAAGTAATATATTACCAGTGTGAGGGGGAGATTGCTGAGTGATGCCGAAAGGCCCTGAGTTTAAACCACAGAAATGGCAGATACAAACTGCAGAAGCATCATGAGGGTTGGGAGGGGATAGTCTTTTCTCATACTTAATTTGGCAAGGATAGATCTAGATGGTATACATGTTTGAATGTAATCCTACTTCTTAGAGTTTACTGCCAATAATATTTTGGGAAATATTTGTCCAGACTTTTTCCTACAAAAGTATTAATATATTAATGGTACAATAGTTCACATTAGTTTCATTCTTTTTTAGTTTGGAAAGGGAAAATGACTAGAAATATTTCATATTATTAGTGGCTACAGTATTCTTCATAATTCTAGAATTTGAAAAAAATTATTTAAACTACCAGTAACATATACATTTGTCTTTTAACAGATTCTAATTCATATCATGGAATAGGTAGTATTTGTCTTCTTTCACTGGACATATTCTTTTTTTTTTTTTTTTTTTAAATTTAATTTAATTTTATTTGTGAACATACTGTACAGAGGAGTTACAGTTACATGGGCAGGATAATGCGCACATTTCTTACCAAGCATTGCAGCCTCCTCCTTTGTTTATCCTTCACATCCCTTCCCAGCCTCCCCCCTGCCCCCCAATCCCAATCCTTCTCCTTCCCCCCCCCCCCCGCACCAACGTTGTAAACCTCGTTTTGGACATGACAACTTGTACTTCTCATTGTTGCAACAGGTCCACCTGTATCCTTAAACAACTGGTTTTTCCTATTCTTGAGCTTTATCATGTTGTAGCCTGTATCAAAATGTTACTTCTTTTTATTGCGGAACATTCTATGTTATGTATATACTACATTTTGGTTATCTATTCAGTAGTTAGTAGGTGTTTGAGTTGTTTCCACTTTTTTTTTTTTTTTTTTGTCGATTATGGGGCTTGAACTCTGGGCCTGAGCACTGTCCCTCAACTTTTCAGCTTGCTCTACCACTTGAGCTACAGCACCACTTTCGGTTTTCTGGTGGTTTATTGGAGATAAGAGTTTCATGGACTTTCCTACTGGGGCTGGCTTTGAACAGCGATCCTTAAATCTCAGCCTCCTGAGTAGCTAGGATTACAGGTGTGAGCCACCAGGCCTCTGCTTTGTTTCCACTTTTGACTTCTATGAACATTTGATACAATTCTTATGTCAGCAGGGGGCCTGTGGCTCACACCTGTGATCCTAGCAATTTGGGAGGCTGAGATCTGATGATCATGATTGGAAGCCAGCCTGGACAGGAAAAGCCATGAGATAATTCCAATAAGGCACCAGAAAACTGCAAGTGGAGCTGTGGCTCAAAGTGGTAGAGTTCTAGCCTTGAGCACAAAAAGCTCAGGGACAATGCCTAGGTCCTGAGTTCAAGCCCCATGACCATACCCCTCCCCCCAATCTTTATGTTGACATGTTGTTTCTCTTGTTGAGTTCATGCTTTTTTGTTTTGTTTTGTTTTTTTTTTTTGAGTCCAGTAGTTTTGCCTAAACTCTGGACCTGGGCGCTGTCCCTCAGCTCTTCAGCTCAAGGCTAGCACTCTACCACTTGAGCCACAGTGCCACTTCCAGCTTTTTGTTTTTCTTCTGCTTATGTGGTGCTGAGGAATTGAACCCAGGGCCTCAGGCATGCAATGCAAGTGCTCTACCACTGAGCCACCTTCCCATCCCTGAGTTGATTCTTTTAAGTAGCATTGTTGTATCATATAGTAAATTTGTGTTAAAAAACGTAAACTGCCAAATTGTATTAGTAATCCTTCCAACAATATATGAGGGTTTTAGTTTCTTAACATCCTTCCCAATACTTTTTACCTCATTTAAAAATTTTAGCCTTTCTAGTGAGTGTGAAGTAATATAGCATTGTGATTTTAAACATTAATAATGTTATTTTTTTTTGTTTTTTGGTTTTTTGCTTATACTGGGGTTTGAACATGGAAAATCATTCTTGCTCTGCTTGTTTGCTCATGGCTGGTGCTTTGCCATGCCACTTAAGACATTCCTCTAGTCCAGCTTTTTGCTGGTTAATTAGAGATGTTCTGTTGGACTTTTCTGCCTGGGCGATGCTGGAACCATGATCCTTGATCTGAGCAGCTAAGATTACAGGTTAGAGCTACTAGTAACCAGCATCTTTTTTTTTTTTTTTGATCCGGTCGTGGGGTCTGAACTCTGGGCCTGGGCGCTGTCCCTCAGCTCTTTAGCTCAAGGCTAGCGCTCTACCACTTGAGTCACAGCGTCACTTCCGGGTTTTTTCTTTTTTGCTTATGTGGTGCTGAGGAATCGAACCCAAGGCCTCAGGCATGCAAGGCAAGCGCTCTATCACTGAGCCAACTTCCCAGCCCTGTAACCAGCATCTTTATATATTCTTTTTGGCCAGTCATATACCTGCCTTGGTGAAATGCCTTTTTAGATCTTTTCACCATTTTTAATTGGTCATTTCAAATTCATTTATTCATTCATTCATTCTTTCATTCATTTAAAAGCTTTTCGGGTGACCTGAGTTTTAAACTCATGGCCATGCTTGCTAGGCAGGAACTCTAATGTTGAGCCCTGTATCCAGCCCTTTTGCATGCTAGTTATTAATTTAGTGCTAGTACAAGGGTTTGAACTGAAGACCTCATGCTCTCATTTAGCTTTTTTAATTTTTTAATTTTTTATTTTTTTTGGGTCCAGTCGTGGGGCGTGAACTCTGGGCCTGGATACTGTCCCTCAGCTCTTCAGCTCAAGGCTAGCGCTCTACCACTTGAGCCACAGTGCCACTTCTGGCTTTTTTCTTTTTGCTTATGTAGTGCTGAGGAATCGGTCCCAGGACCTCAGGGATGCAAGGCAAGTGCTCTACCACTGAGCCACCTTCCCAGCCGCAGCTTTTTTGATTTTTTTTTAATTCAGGGCTGGTGCTCTACCTCTTGAGCCACACTAACATTTCCAACTTTTTGCTGTCTCCTAGTTTTTCTCTCCAATCCTACCCTCATGTTGTATAGTTCATTTCTACATAGTGTCTAGTGAGTACTACTGCTGCATTTGTTCACCCTTTGTTCCTCCATTTCTGTGCCACCCCTTAAAAGACAGATAAATGAACAAACAAGACAGAAACAAAACAGAACAGCAACAAGAAAAAGCCTGTTTCCATTTTCTGGAGTTCATTTTTGATAAATAATTATTTTATATGATCAGAGGCACATAGGCATTGTGACTTTGTGTTCTACCCCTAAGAGTATCTTCCTTTGGTTTCATTGTGTGTGAATGCCTAGAGTTCTGTGTATTTCACCATGTTCAGTGTATTTTAGATCTAGCTTCCTTTCCTTGGATTTAATGGTTATTGCCACGCTGACTCCAGTAGAGTCTGCTTAGCATTGGAAACCTGCTTTCAGACCTGAGAAAGGGGCTTCAGAGACCTATCTCTGAGTATTGGGACTTCACCGAAGTCTACCTCGGAGAATAGGGCTTGTAAGAGGCCTACTCCTGGAAAGGCTGGCAAACCCCTGGGAAAGATGTGTTTCTGCCTTTCTTTTCCTCATAAGAGTGCCTATTAATCTTTTACTGCTTCTACTGCTTTTTGTACTTGCTCATTGTCAACGTTCCCTTATTCAAAGCCCTTTCTTAAGAGTGTTGACGACTCCAATATCTGATGAGTGTCTTAAAAATATGACTAACTCACCAGAGTTAAGTGCTACCCTGAAACCCCTCTTATGGAGGCTAGGGGACAAGTTATAAGTAAATATAAAAGTATTGGGGGTTTCACAAAGTCACTTCAGCAGAAGGAATTGTTTGTAAGGGACTTACAAGAAGCAGTAGGCTCAGCTAGAACAGAAAGAATGTATGGCAATTGCTGAGACAATGATTTAGGAGAAAGAATTTCCTGCTATTTACTAAGAGACTTGCTAGATCTAGGTCTCCTTGAAGTTTACTATTAAAGAAGAAACAGGAAAGATCTTATGGGAAAGTTAAGGCCTCTATAAAAATAGGTAATGGTTAATTGGTGACAAACATCGAAACCCAAACCCATTTTATTCCTTAGAGATAAACCGGAGACAAATGCCTATCAGGTGCCCAGCTGGTGACCACCCATGAAAGAAGCCCTGCAGCAAGATTGTGTAACCTTTTGCCCTTTCTCATGGAGACTTTTGCTATAAAAATTTGTTATCCTCTGCATTAAATCGCACTCAGCATCCACTCCTAATGTGTGTGAGTTGTCTGTTTGCCATCTCCCCATCCTATTCCAGGTTCCTCCCTTAGGTATCTTCCGTCGTCCCGACAGAACCCGGTCCGCGGCAGGTTATCTTATTTATTTCTTGGTTTGCTTAATTTCTATGAACTTATCATGAATCGAACTAAGCTGTAGGAATCATGCCTCTACCAAGCTCTATGACTCTCCTTTAAATATGTTCAGATATTTTCTGTTGCTTCCTATCATCATCTTTTTAAATAAATAATTCCTAGAGGCTCTGGCCAGTCCAGTTGGGACAGATTACCTTTTAAGTACTTTGCTGCATAAGTGTCATCTTAGTATTTCTTTTTATCCCTATCCTGGAAATCCTTTCAATGCTTTCTTTTTTGGGGGGGTCCAGTTGTCGGGCCTGAACTCTCGGTTTGGGCGCTGTCCCTCAGCTCTTCAGCTCAAGGTGAGTGCTCTACCACTTGAACTACAGCGCCACTTCTGGTTTTCTGGTGGTTTATTGGAGATAAGAGTTTCATGGACTTTCCTGCCAGGGCTGGCTTTGAACCGAGATCCTCAGATCTCAGCCTCCTGAGTAGCTAGGATTACAGGCGTGAGCCACCAGCACCCGGCTCAATGATTTCTTATGTGGAAAACTCTTACTCTGGGAACTTAAGTCTCAGTTTAGGTCCTTATTTTGGTGGAGCATATTCTCCATTAGCCTCCTAAGAACGTTTATGGGAGGTATATATTTTGAGATGTTGCAAATCTGAAGTAGCCTTCCTTACTGTCTTGTCTTTGAATGATAACTTGGGCTAAAGTTCTAACTTGGAAATTATTTCCCTTAGAATTTTGTCAGGCATTGCAGCATTATTTTCTAATTTCAAGTGTTTCTTTTGAGAGTTGATGCCAACATAATTCTTAATCTTTTATGTAGAGTTGCATAATGTCTTACACTTGTAATCTCAGCTACTTGAGAGGAGAAGATCACAGGAGAATTACCAGGATTTAAGGCCAATCTGAGCACAAAGTTAGTGAGACTCCTTTTTAATCAATAAGCTGGACATGGTGGTGCATATCTGTGATCCCATCTATGGTATAGCTTAAGTGGGAGGATGCCTGGCTTGAATGAGACTTGGAGTTTAAACAGTTCTCATTAGAGGAACTGTTATCTTTGCTGAGGTTTGAATTGAAGTCCTTATGCATGCTTAGCTGGCATTCTCCTGCTTGAGCCATGCCTCCAGACTGGCTTTTTTCTGGTTATTTTGGATATGTTGTCTCTAGGACTTTCCTGCCCAAGCCGGCTTCAAACCTTGATGATCTGGATCTTAGCCTCCTAAATAGCTAGGATTTAGTGTGTGTCACTGGCACCTGGCTGGAGGGTCTCTCTCAACTCCATTGTCTGATATTTTTCAGCATTGAACACACATTGAATAATATCCTTCAGAATGTCTACTTTTTTTCCGTTAATTATTTCTTTTCTTCCAGAAAGGCATTATAGGTTAAAATGACATATCATGGAGCCAAACTGTGAAGTATGAATTCCATTTCTGTCTCATATTAGCCCTGTTAAGTTGGGCAAGTGACCTTATTTTCCTGATTTGTAAATCAGGGTCATAATGGTATCTCTCTAACAGGTATCTATCTAGCAGTATTATTAAAAAGATTAAATTTATGGGGCTGGGAATGTGGCTTAATGGTTGAGTGTTTGCCCACTGTGCATGAAGCCCTAGGTTTGATCCCTCAGCAGGTACCATATAAAGAGAAAAAGCCAGAAGTGGTACTATGGTTCATGTGATAGATTATTATCCTTGAGCAAAAGAAGCTCAGGGACAGTGCACATGCCCTGAGTTCAAGTCCTAGGACTGGCAAAAAAGAAGATTAAATTTATATGTTTAAAATGCTTAGATGAGATTTTTCTCCTTCCCTCTCTCCTTCCCTCCTTTCCTCCCTCCCTTCCTCCCTCCCTTCCTTCCTTCCTTCTTTCATTCCTTCTTTCCTTCCTTCTTTCATTCCTTCTTCCCTTCCTTCCCTCCCTCCCACCCTCTCTCCTTCCCTCACTCCCTCCCTGACTCCCTCCCTTCCTCCCTACCCTTCTGTCTCTCATGCTTTCTTTTCTTTTCTTTTCTTTTCTTTTCTTTTTTTTTTCCATTAGTCGTTGGTCATGTCTTGAACTCAGGACCTGGGAACTGTTCCTGAGCTTTTTTGTTCAAGGCCAGTACTCTACCATTTTGAGGCAGAGTTTCACTTCTAGTTTTTAGGTGGTTAATTGGAGATAAGCATCTCAGAGACCTTCCTTGTGGGGCTTGCTTTGAACTGTTATTATCAGACCTCAGGCTCCTAAGTAGTTAGGACTAGAGAAGTGAACCACCGGTGCCTGGCTCAGATGAGTGTTTGTAAAGCAATATTGCTTTTTGTTAGCAATTTAGGTTATGGTTATTATTATTATTATTTGGTAGTGGGGTTTGAACTCAGGGCCTAGGTGCTGTCGTTGAGCTCTTTGCCTCAAAGCTAGTCCTCTACCACTTTAACATGGTGCCACTTTTGGCTTTTGAGTGGTTAATTGGAGATAAAAGTCTCCTGGGGACTTTTATGCCTGGGCTAACTTTGCACATGATCCTAAGATCTCAGCCTCCTAAGTAGCTAGGATTATAGGTGTGAGCCATCAGTGCCTGGTCTACAATCACATTTGATAATTCTTTCCATAGATTTTTTTTGGTTGGTCATGGGGCTTGAACTCTGGGCTTGGGAGCTGTCCCTGTGCTCTTCAGCATAAGGCAAAAGCTCTACCACTTGAGCCACAGCGCCACTTCCTGTTTTCTAGTGGTTTATTGGAGATAAGAGTCTCACGGATTTACCTGCTCGGGCTGGCTTTGAACTGAGATCTCATCCTCCTGAGTAGCTAGGATTATATAAGGTGTGAGCCACCATTGCTGGGCTTCTATATACATTTTGAACCTCAGTGGTCTTCTTTTTTGTTGTTGTTGTTGTTAGTTGTGATGCTTGAACTCTGGGCCTGGGCACTGTCCTTCAACTCTTCAGCTCAAAGCAAGCACTCTACCGCTTGAGCCACAATGACATTTCTGATTTCTACTGGTTTATTGGAGATAAGAGGCTCACATCTTTTCCTGCCCGAGGGGGTTTTGAACCGAGTTCCTCAGATCTCAGCTTCCGAAATAGGTAGGATTACAGGCATGAGCCACCGGTGCCTGGATCAGTCGTCTTTTTTTTTTTTTCTTCAAATTTATTATTGTGATTAAGTGGTTACCTAATTTCCCAAATTTCACAGTATTGTGGGATAGTGATGCTTAGTTAAAGTCACAAACACATTCTAACTTTCATAGGACAAATTGTCTACCATGGTCTATAACATTTATGAGTTCTATGAGCTTTGCAGTATAGTTATTTCTTCCACTTTGGGTGATATGTACATTTCTTTTGTTTTGCATAGCATCAGCTGTTCCCTTTTTCCCACTTGTTCCCTTGCTCCCTCGCTCCCTCCCTCCCTTCCTCCCTCCCTCCCTCGCTCCCTCCCATTAGTTAATTTTGATCAATGTCCAGTGCAGCTGATGGGTCCTGTTGTTGTATGTTTTTCCCTGATTCCCTCTAGTTCTGTGTCCTCCTCCTGGTTTTCCTTCCGTGTGCACATATATACCATATATGTGATCACCGGCATGGGTTATTTAGTAGTGATTCAACCAGATGAGTGGAAGTCCTTTGTTTCTTAAGTCTTGTTAATTTTGTCATATCACCTTACATTTTGGATTTAACATCCACTTATCAGGGGGACCATGTGCCATTTGTCTCTTTACTCTTGGCTTACCTCACTCAACGTGATTTCTTCTAGTTCCATCCATTTCCCTGCAAATGCCATTATTTTGTCCTTTCTAATGGCTGCATAATATTCCATTGTGTATAGATATCACAAGTTTTGGATCCATTCATCTGTGGTGGGACATCTGGGTTGTGTCCATATCCTGGCTATTGTGAACAGTGCTGCAATAAACATGGAGGTGCATGTGTACTTGTATACTGGTTCCTGTTGTTCAGGATAGATGCCTAGAAGTGGTATGACTGGGTCATTAGGGAGGTCAATATTTAGATTTCTGAGGACCCTCCAGACTGCTTTCCAAAGTGGGTTGTATAAGTATACATTCCCACCAGCAGTGTAATAGGGTTCCTCTTTCTCCACATCCCCTCCAGCATTTGTTGTTGACTGACTTTTGAATGTAGGCCATTCTGACTGGGGTAAGGTTTTATCTCAGGGTTGTCTTTATTTGCATTTCCTTCACAACCAGGGAAGGTGAACATTTCCTCATGTATTTCTTTGCCATTTTTATCTCTCTTCTGAGAAGTCTCTCTTTAGTTCCCTTGCCCATTTAGTAATTATTTTGTTAGGTTTGGGAGGGATTAGTTTCTTGAGTTCCCTGTATATACTGGTTATTAGCCCCTTGTCTGATATATTGCTGGTAAATATTTTTTCCCAGTTAGTTGGTTGTCTTTCTAGCTTGGTTGCTATAGCTTTAGCTGTGCAGAAACTTTTTATTTTAAGGTAGTCCCATTTGTTGAGTCTCTCTCCAAATTGTTGTGACCCTGGGAGTCTGTTCAGGAAGTTCCTGCCTGTGCCTATAAGTTCAAGTGTCTCTCCTACTCTCTCGTGCAGTAGTTTCAGAGATTCAGGTTTGATGTTAAGGTCTTTAATCCATTTTGAGTTGATGGTGCATGGTGATAGGCTGGGGAGCACTTTGAGTCTTCTGCATGTGGCCTCCCAGTTTTTCCAGCACCAGTGGTTGAAGAGGCTGTGTTACTTCCAGTGTATGTCTTTGGCTCCTTTGTCAAATATCAGCTGACTGTAGGCGTGTGGTTTTATTTCTGGATCTTCTATTCTATTCCGTTTGGTCTTGGGGTCTGTTTCTGTGCTCGTACCATGCTGTCTTTGTTATTATGGCTCTATGGTAGAGTTTGAAGTCTGGCATCGAGATCCTTCCCATGTTGTCTTTTTTTCCTAGAATTGTTTTGGCTATTCTAGGTCTTTTGTTGTTCCATATGAATTTTTGGCCTATTTTCTGTATTTCAGAAATGTACATCATTGGGATTTTAACAGGACTTGCATTGAACTTGTATATTAATTTTGGGAGTATTGCCATTTTCACTATATTAAGTCTGCCTATCCAAGAGCACGGAAGGTCTTTCCATTTCCTGGTGTCTTCTGTAATTTCTTTCTTTCAGTTTTTTTTTTTGGGGGGGGGTCCAGTTGTGGGGCCTGATCTCTGGGCCTGGGCACTGTCCTTCAGCTCTTCAGCTTAAGGCTAACGCTCTACCACTTGATCCACAGCCCCACTTTCGGCTTTTCTTCTTTTTGCTTATGTGGTGCTGAGGAATTGAGCCCAGGGCCTCATACATGCAAGGCAAGCGCTCTACCACTGAGCCACCTTCCCAGCCCCTCTTTCTTTCAGTTTTTATAGTTTTCATTAAATAATTCTTTTACATCTTTGGTTAGGTTAATTCCTAAATATTCTATTTTTTGAGGGGTTATTGTGAATGTGATTGCTTCCTTTATTTCCCTCTCTGCTTGTACATTGTTGGTGTATAGGAAGTTGTCCAAATTTTGTGAGTTTATTTTTTATCCTGCTACTTTGCTGAAGTGGTTTATAATTTCTAAGAGTTTGGGGATGGAGTTTTTGGGATCATGAAGGCATAGTATCATGTCATCTGCAAAAAGGGATAGTTTAATTTCTTCCTTCCCTATGTGGATCGCTTTAATGTCTTTTTCTTGCCTAATTGCACTGGCTAAGGGTTCCAGGACTATATTGAAGAGGAGTAGAGACAGTGGACATCCTTGCCTTGTTCCTGATTTTAGAAGAATTGGTTGTAGATTTTCCCCATTAAGTATAATGTTGGCCATTGGTCTTTTGTATATGGCTTTTATTGTTTTAAGGAATGTTCCTTCTATTCCTATTTTCTCCAGGGCTTTTAACATGAATGAATGTTGTATCTTATCAAAAGCCTTTTCTGCATTTGTGGAGATAATCATGTGGTTCTTGACCTAGGCTTTGTTGATGTGTTGGATCACATTTATTGATTTACATATGTTAAACCATCCCTGTATCTCTGGGATGAAACCTACCTGGTTGTAGTGAATGATTTTTTTTTATGTGTTTCTGGATTCTGTTAGCTAGAATTTTGTTAAGGAGCTTTGAATCTGTGTTCATCAAGGAGATTGGTCTGTAGATTTCTTTTTTGATTGGGTCTTTGCCTGGTTTGGAGATGAGTGTGATATTGGCATCATAGAATGTGTTTAGGATAGCTCCCTTTTTTTCTACTTCTCTGAAGAGCTTGAGGGGTATGGGTATTAGTTCTTCTTTAAAGGTCTTATAGAATTCTGTTGTGAATCCATCTGGTGCTGGCCTTTTCCTTTTTGGAAGACTTCTGATTGCTTCCTGTATCTTGTAAGATACTGGCTTATTTAATCGATTTATTTCTTCTTTGCTCAGTTTGGGCAACTTGTATTCCTCTAAAAATGCATCCATTTCTGCTAGGTTTTCTTTCTTTAGAGAGTATAGCTTTTGAAAATAGTTCTTTATAATTGTTTGGATGTCTTGGGTATTTGTTGTGATTTTTCCAGTGGCATCCCTGATCTTGTTAATTAATCTTGCCAAAGGTCAATCAATTTTATTTATTTTTTCAAAGAACCAGCTTTTTATTGTATTAATTTTATTTATGTTTTCTAGCTGTTTTAATTGCAACATGAGATTATTTACTTGGTCTGTCTCTATTTTCTTGATGTGGGCACTGAGGGTGATAAATTTGCCCATCAGGACTGCTTTTGCTGTGTTCCACAAGTTTCTTTGTGATGAGTCTTCATTTTCATTGAATTGTAGGAATGTTTAAATTTCTTCTCTAATTTCTTCTGTTACCCAGGTGTTGCGTAGAAGTGTGCTGTTCAATTTCCATGTATTTGAGTAATTTCTGCAGTATGTTTTGTTATTGAGAACTAGCTTGATTCCACTGTGGTCAGATAGGATACAGGGAATTATGTCAATCCCCTTGTATTTGCTTAAGTTCCTTGCATGAACTATGATATGGTCTATTTTGAGAAAGTTCCATGAGCTGCTGAGAAGAATGTGTACTGTGTTGTTTTAGGGTGAAATACTTGGTAGATATCAGTTAGTTCTGCTTGAAATATGGCCTCACTTAATTCGGTAGCTTCTTTGCCAATCCTCTGGTTGGTAGACCTATTCTTTGGTGAGAGTGGGGTATCAAAGTCTCCTAGTATTATCGTATTTGGATATATTTTATTCTGTAAGTTTGGGAGTATGTGCTTAACGTATTTGGGTGCTCCAATGCTTGAGGAGCATAAGTTGATAATGGTAATATCCTCCTCTTGATTATTCCCTGTATTAATATGTAGTGGCCTTCTTTGTCTTTTTGTATTGATTTTATGAAAAGTTTATTTTGTCAGATATTAGGATATCTACTCCTGCTTTCTTACTGGGGGCATTTGATTGGTAGATCTTTTTCCAACCCTTCACTCTGAGTTTGTATATTTGGCTGAGAGGTGGGTTTCCTGAAGGCAACATATGGATGAGTCATGTTTTCTTTTCTTTTTTTTTTTGTCAGTCATGGGGCTTGAACTCTGGGGTTGGGCACTATCCCTCAGCTCTTCAGCTCAAGGCAAGTGCTCTACCGCTGGAGCCACAGTATCACTTCCGATTTTCTATTGGCTTATTGAAGATAAGAGTCTCATCGAGGGCTGGGAAGTTGGCTTAGTGGTAGAGCGCTTGCTTTGCATGCATGAGGCCCTGGGTTCAATTCCTCAGCACCATATAAGCAGAAAAAAAAGCCGGAAGTGGCACTATGGCTCAAGTGGTAGAGTGCTAGCCTTGAGCTGAAGAGCTGGGGGACAGCACCCAGACCCAGAGTTCAGGTCCACCACCGTACCCCCCCCTCCAAAAAAAATGAGTCTCATGGAGTTTCCTGCCCGGGCTGGCTTTGAACCGTGATCCTCAGATCTCAGTCTGCTGAGTAGCTAGGATTACAGGCGTGAGCCCGGTGGGTCATGTTTTCTAATCCAATCTGCACTTCTTTTCCTTTTGATTGGCGAATTAAGTCTGTTAATATTTAAGTTTAATATAGAGAGATCCATTGTGGTCCCTGCCATTCCTTGTTTTCCTAAGTTTTTCTTCTTTCCTTTCTTCCTGTCCTTACTAAGTTAGACTTCTATTAATACCTGTCTCATGCGGGTCCCCGTTCCTGGTTGCTTTCTTCAGGTTGTGTTCCCCCTCTTAGAATTCTTTGTAATGCTGTCTTATTGTTTATGAATTCATTTAGTTTTTCTTTACTATTACAAATTTTAGTTTCTCCATCGAATGTGAATACTAGCCTTGCTGAGTATATCAGTCTGGGCTGGCAGTTATTGGTTCTCAGGGCTCAGCTGGTACTTTCCCAGGTCTTTCTTGAATTCAGTGTCTGTGTGGAGAGATCTGCAGTGATTCTAATTTTCCCATTGTAGTATAGCCCCTTCTTCATTTTTGCTGTATGCAAGATTGTTTCCTTTTTATTCCTTATATCATTTTTACTATTATGTGTCTAGAAGTGTTTCTCCTGGGATCCTGCTTGTTAGGTGTTCTATATGCTTCTCTTATGTAGGTAAGATGTTCTCTTTTAAGATGGGGGAATTTTTCATTGATAATCTTGTTTAATAGCTGTTGCTATTCCCTTGCTTTGATATTCCTCGCCTTCGTCAACACCAATTATACGAAGGTCAAATTTCTTGGCACTATCTGCTGCTTTTGGATTTTCCTTTGGCATAATTTAAGTGATTTTTTTTCATATCTGTGACTTTTTGGTCCAGTTGGTGCATTCTGTCTTCTGTATCTGACACTCTAAATTCCATTTCATTCACTCCATTTCATTCCCTATTCATTGTGGTTTGCATGGAGGA
The DNA here is from genome assembly GCF_019054845.1 of Dipodomys spectabilis. NCBI lineage: Eukaryota > Metazoa > Chordata > Mammalia > Rodentia > Heteromyidae > Dipodomys > Dipodomys spectabilis. Next base: position 24,183 of record NW_024871418.1, read on the forward strand.
AATGGACTCATTTATGGATTCAATGTTGGTTCTCAAAGTACTAATCTCACTTCTTAGTGAGGTGTGTATTGCCTCTATTTTTGTACTAATCTGACCTCTTAGTGAGGTGTGTACTGACTCTATTTTTGCATGCACCTCCTGTTTGAAACCCTGCATCTCTTTTGATAGATCATCCCTGTGTTCTTTAAATTTCTGATCTATTTTTCACTGTAATTTTTGAGTCATTGCCTCCAGCATCTCTTGGATGTAGCTTTTGTCTTCCATTTCTGCTTTGCTCCCACTGGGGCTCTTCCCTGGGTGGCTGCTGGCTTTTGGGGGTAGCTTGCTATCCTGGGTGTTGATAAACCTTGTAATTTTTCTCTGTGATTTTCACATGGGGATTCAGGGATTATTGGAGACTAATCTGAAATTTTGTTTTCGTCAATAGGTGTCTGTCTTTGCTTGGTTGCTGTTTCTGGGTTGGCGGAGACAGTCTGTGCCTGGTTTCGGTTCTCTTGGGGGCTGACCTCCAGCAGCTCATATAGGGCTCTTGGTTGTCTGTTGTAGATCACTGGCAATTCCTGCCTTTAGAAGGACTGACTGGCCTAGACTGCTCCTGTTTACTCCTACAGGTGCTCTGGTGAGATCAGGTGTGCTGGATGTACTCTCCCAGTTGCTGGAGTCTGCTATGGGCTCCTGAATTTATTTTATTTTATTTTATTTTGCCGGTTGTGGGCCTGAACTCTGGGCCTGGGCACTGTCCCTCAGCTCTTCAGCTCAAGGCTGGTGCCCTACCATTTGAGCCATAGCGCCACTTCTGGCCCTTTCTGCTTATGTGGGGTTGAGGAATCAGATCCAGGGCCTCATGCACACAAGGCAAGCACTCTACCGCTGAGCCACCTTACCAGGCTGAGCTCCTGACTTTTATCAGCTGCTGGCGGCCTGAGTTGTCCAATTCTCAGCCTGGGTCGGGTTTGGGCTTCTGGTTCTCTTGCCCTGGACACCCAGGTCTTTTGCTGTCACGGGCGTCATTCCCAAGGGATGCAGTTCCCTGTTTCTCCCTCTCTGCTGAGGCATATGCTCAGTTTCTGACTTCAATGGAGATGAGTTGGTTATGTTGCTTAGGCCCCTGATCCTCAGGCCTGGTTCTGGCTCCCGGTCCCTGGCCTGGGGCATGCCAGTTGGTCCTGTGCTGCTGTGTATCCCATCTGGGTTACACAGCCTGGAGTAAACTGTTCAGGTTTCTTCCACTGTTGGCTTTTGTGACCCAGGGGCGCTGTTCCTGGCTTGGGTGTCTAAGCTCCCTTCCAGGTTCGCTCTTGATCTAGCCTGGCTGGCTGGATGTGCTCCACGGGCTGGTAGAGCCCTCAAACAGTTCCCATTTTTAGTGGGTGCTATAGTACAGGTGTTGCGGTAGGGGTCTGGGTCAAGATCCAGTGGTTCCCACCAGCTCTGGTCTCCCCTGAGGAGGGATACACTGTCCCCTGTGGGGTACTCACCCTGGAGCTAGTTGTTGTTTCTGCGCAATGTAGGTCACTGGTTGCCACTGCAATCAGTGTTCAGTTGAGATGCTTGTGGGCTGGGCCGGGTGGTGGTGGCTCTGCCTGTTTCTCCTCTGTCTCATTACTGTTTGCTTTTAATTAAACTTTCTTAAATAGATCACTTATCCAAAATTGCTTTTTAGCTTCCCATTTTTGTAGATAGATCGTTACTTATCCAAAATTGCTTTTTAGCTTCACATTTTATTGCTTTTTCATCTTCCATGCTCTTTTGCTTTTGAGTTCTATTTCTAAATTCTGTTTGCTGATATTTAATATTTTTTGGGGGGAGGGACAGGTTAGAGTACTTTTTAGTCTGTCATTTTAGAGCAAGTGTCGTATTCTCTTATTTGTACTCTTTCATTTATAATATATATTGCAATTATACTAAATGAAATACATTTTAATAAAAGAAAATGAAAATATCCTTAGTATCTTCCAAAGCTATCCAGCATGTGATATGGTCAGACAATTTAAATGCCAATCTTTAACGATGTAGTGGATTTCTAATGGATAGTGTTTTGTTACTAGGAATATATTACTTTGTGTTTTAATCTAACTTTTACATGAAATATTTTGATTACATTGAAAATTCTTTAAGCCAAAGACCTTATGTTCCCTGTGTTTTTTTTTTTTTTGTGAAAGTACTGTACAGAGGGGTTATAATTAGATGGGTAAGATAATGAGCACATTTCTTATCAAGCACTGTAGCCTCCTCCTTTGTTTCCCTTTCCCATCCCTTTGTATCCTGCCCCCTACCCCCGCCCTGTCTCCCTCACCAAAGTTGTAAAGTTCATTTTTCGACATAACGTCTTGTACATTTCATTGATGCAATGTGTTCCCTGTGTTTTTGAAAAATAGATTTCCAAGCCAGAAGCCAGTGGCTCATGCCTGTAATCCTAGCTACTCAGGAGGCTGAGATCTCAGGATTGCAATTCAAAGCCAGCTCGGGCAGGAAAGTTCGTGAGACTCTTATCTCCAATAAACTGCTAGAAAATTGGAAGTGGTGCTGTGGCTTCAGCGGTAGAGCACTCGTCTTGAGCTGAAGAGCACAAGCCCAGAGTTCAAGCCCCATGACCGACAAAAGATAAAAAAAAGAAAAATAGATTTCCAGAAATATCAGAAATGCTGTGAAATGTTTTATGAGAATTATGTTTTATTATGATCTTTTTTTGTAGATTGAAGAATGCTTCTTTGGAAGTAAAACAAATGCTTAAGAGTGAAACAGAGTCAGATATTACTACTGATCTCAGAAAGAAACTCCATCGGGCTAAAAAAAGAAAAACTAGACATGACAACTAAATATAATGCATAGGTAGACTTTGTTTTTTCTTTTAAGTAATGTATGAATTTCACGTTCACATGACAAATTCCATATTTCACTTTTACTTCTCTGTCATTCTTCTGCTTAAAAGAAAATTGTAGGGCTGGAAGGTGACTCAGTGATAGAGTACTTGCCTTGCATGCATGAGGTCCTGAGTTCGATTCCCTAGCACCACATAAGCAGAAAAAGCTGGAAGTGGCACTGTGGCTCAAGTGGTAGAGTGCTAGCCTTGAGCTGAAGAGCTTAGGAACAGCGCCAGACCCAGAGTTCAAGCCTGAAAACCAACAACAACAACAACAACAACAAAAGGAAATTGTAGTGAAGAATAAGAATATGTTTTTATGTCTATATCTATATCTATATCTGTATATCTATATCTATATTAAGTTATAGGTTTGAACGCAGGTCCTGGGCACTGACCCTAAGCTCTTTTTGCTCAAGGTTCGTGTTCTACCACTTTGAGCCATTTCTCCACTTCTAGTTTTCTCATATTTATTTATTTATTGTGAAAATACTGTACAGAGGGGTTACAATTACATGGGCAAGATAATGAAACCATTTCTTATGAAGAATTGTAGCCTCCTCCTTTGTTACCCCTTCCCATCCTCCTCCCGCCCCCCCAATTGTTATTTTTTGAGGTAAAAATCTCACATACTTTTCCTGCCCAGGCTGTTATTCTCAGATTGCACCCTCCTGAGTAGCTAGGATTACAGGCATGAGCCACGAGTGTCTGGTTATAGATAATTTTTTATATAATGGCATTACATAGTAATATCAAAGTAGAACTTGAACAAATGGTTGTATGCTTTTTAGGCATATTTTATTTATTTATTTGAACTTTGAGCCTGGGTACTATCCCTCAGCCCTTCAGCTCAAGGGGAGCACTCTACCGCTTGAGCCACATTGCCACTTCCAGTTATATAGTGGTTTATGGAGATAAGGGTTTCCTGTACTTTCCTGCCTGGGCTGGCTTTGAACCATGATCCTCAGATCTCAGCCTCCTGAGTAGCTAGGATTACAGGTGTGAGTCACCAGCGCCCGGCTAGGTATATTTTAATTAAAGTGTTTGACTTGACAAAATTTTAATTGATGAATGTATCTAATATTTACAGGATTTGTAAATTAGACTTTTTTGTTGTTGTTGAGACAGGGTGTGTTTTAACTCCTGCCTAACTTAAATTAGACATTTCTGAAATAATAATGTACATTCCTTATGGTCTCAATTATGGAGCAGTCTTTTAAGTAGATTTGAATATATAATTTTGAATTATAGTATAATTAAGAAATTATCTTAGTTTCTTTTATGTTATATCTTACTAGTGTATATATATTTCATACATACATATGTATGTATATTTATGAAGGACAGTATTTTTTTCCCTTGTATGACAATTTGTGATTATATATGCTTATGTCTTTTGTGTTCTTTCTCTTTTTTTCTCTATTTAAGTCTTTCCTTTTTTTCTGCTATGTTAGGAGACCAAGGATAGGCTATACTCTTATTACTGAGCTGTAACCTTAGCCCTAGGATTCATTCATTCTTAAAGCTCAGACTAGGGAGGGGGGAGGCTGGGAAGGGGTATGAAGGGTAAACAAAGGAGGAGGCTGCAATGCTTGGTAAGAAATGTATGCATTATCCTGCCCATGTAATTGTAACCCCTCTGTACAGTATGTTCACAAATAAAATTAAATTAAATTAAATTTTAAAAAATAATTTAAAAAAAACCCTCAGCCTAATCAGCTCAGTATAGTACATAGACCATGACTCATTCTTGACCCTTCCATTCATAAGATATATGATCTTGGCTAGTTTTTATTTATTGATTTATTTTTGTTTTTTTTTGGGGGGGGGTGTCCAGTCGTGGGCCTGAACTCTGGGCCTGGGCGCTGTCCCTCAGTTCTTCAGCTCAAGGCTAGCGCTCTACCACTTGAGCCAAAGGGCCACTTCCGGCTTTTTTCTTTTTGCTTATGTGGCGCTGAGGAATCGAACCCAGGGGCTCATGCATGCAAAGCAAGCACTCTACCACTGAGCCACCTTCCCAGCCCTAGTTTTTATTTTTTATTTTTGTTGGTCATAGAGCTTGAACTTGGGGCTTGGGTGTTGTATCTGAGCTCTTTTTGTTTAAGGTTAGTGCTTTATCACTTTGAGCCACAGCTCTACTTCTGGTTTTCTGGTGGTTAACTGGAGATAAGAGATTCAAGGACTTTTCTGCCTTAGCTGGCTTCAAACTATGATCCTCAGATCTCAGCCTCCTGAGTAGCTAGTATTACAGCCGTGAGCCACCGACTCCTGGTGTATTCTTAATAAGTTTATATTAGCAATAACCTGTGTAAGATTGATGTGGATTTAATAAGGTAGCTATAACAATCTGCTTGGATGGGTAAGTGCAAACTGAATTCAACACTGGCCTATAATAATAATTTAATAAGGTCTAAATACCAGTGTTTTCTTTTTTTTGGGGGGGGGGCTCCTGTCGTGGGGCCTGAACTCTGGGCCTGGGTGCTGTCCCTCAGATCTTCAGCTAAATGCTACCGCTCTACCACTTGAGCTACAGTGCCATTTCCAGCTTTTTTCTTTTTGCTTATGTGGTGCTGAGGAATTAAAACAAGGGCCCCATGCATGCAAGGCAAGCACTTTACCACTGAGCCACCTTCCCAGCCCCTAATACCAGTATTTTCTTGATACCTGTTAACAAAATAAATAACTAGCCAAGTCAGTGCCAGTGGCTCATGCCTATAATACAGTTCTAGGAGGCTGAGATCTAAGGATCACGGTTAAGCCAGCCTGGGTAAAAAAGTCCAAGAGACTCTTATCTCCAATAAGCCACTAGAAAACCGGAAGTGGTGCTGTGGCTCAATTGGTAGAGTGCTATCCTTGAGCTGAATAGCTGAGGGATAGTGATGAAGCCCGGACATCAAGCCCCATGACCAACCAAAAAAAAAAAAGTAAGAATGCAATTCTTTTGTTATATATGTTGTTTGCTCTAGTGTCAGCTGTGCATTTCTTCTATAGAAACTGAGATTTGAGTAAGTTTTTTTTGGGGGGGTCCAGTCGTGGGGCCTGAAATCTAGGCCTGGGCACTGTCCATCAGCTCTTCAGCTCAAGGCTAGCGCTCTACCACTTGAGCCACAGCAGCACTTCGGGCTGTTTTTCTTTTTGCTTATGTGGTGCTGAAGAATCGAACCCAGGGCCTCAGGCTTTGCAAGGCAAGCGCTCTACCACTGAGCCAACTTCCCAGCCCTTGTGTAAGTTTCTAATGGCAGTAGTGCAGGTGGGTTTTGGAAATACTCATAAGTCAGCTGCTTCTTGTGGTCATGAATAAATCTTTGAGCAGTAGAAAGCTAGTTACTTCAAAGAGGAGGGATGGGTAAAAATTATTTTGGAGATGCTTGGGGTGCACAATTTTTAGGTTTATGTAATTCTGAAAGCTCACAACCAAGGTCCTTTTTTTCCTAGCTATCTCCAAATTGAAACGTTTTAGGAGAAACTTGGTTAGACTCACCATTAAAGATAATTCAGTGTTCAGCATAATTAGAGTCTGGTTCTTGAACTTGTATGTTATGGGGCTACAGGATATAAGAGATTCTTTAAAAGCCATCATGGAAATTCTCTGGGTTTTCTGAGTATCTTCTAGTACTGAGGCTTGAAATTAGAGCTTCTCACTCTTCTTTGGCTTGCTTGCTCATTGCTAGACACTTTACTACTTAAGCCTCACCTTTACTTCTGGCTTTTTGCTGGTTAATTGCAGACTTTTCCTTCAAGTTTCAGCCTCCTGAGTAGCTAGGACTATAGATGTAAATTACTAGTACCTGACTTTTTGTCTATCTTGAGCTGTGTTCCTGAATCCCTGAGATTGTTTTTGCAAATTGTCTAGTAATATTTAGCCTTTTGGCAAAGATAATGCAATAATGGTGAGTTGCTTTTCTACTTCATTTTCTAACTGTTTGGTTTCAAATGGCACTTCATCTTAAACAGTTTTGCATTATAATTTGTTATCTGTTGTCCTGCTGTATATTGTGGATTACTAGTTTCCTGTTTCTTGCTGTAAGATCTTCACTATAGTTAGACTTACCCAAATTAGCCCCCCCCCCACAATGTCAGAAACCCATCTTGAGACCATTTCTGATTCCAAGATGTGAGTATTATTATTGAAGTTTGATCACAAAAATGGAAGCTGCACCAATGAACTTCACTGGAGACATCAGTAGAGAGTATTGATATAAAGACCCAAAGAAACACATAGTGGACATTAAAGTAACCTTTAAAGCCACAATTATTTGGAGAGATCAAGGAATAGGGAAGGAGGAACTATTTAGAATTATTTACACCCTGAAAAAAGAGGGAGAATGCCTGTGTAGAGAAAATGAAAACAATTTGGATGGATTTGAAGCAAACAAGGAAAATAACTAACACAAGAGAGAATCCAGTGCTAACTACTTTAGTATTATGAGAGGTGAGGGAATGGGCAGGGAGTAATGGAATGAAGCTGGAACAAAATATTAGAGTTACCTTAAATTTATAAATAAGGTGATTTTTTTTCTTTTTAATTTTTGTTTTTCTTTTTTGTCTATTGCGGGGCATGAACTCAGGGCCTGGGTGCTGTCCCTGAGCATTTTTTTTTTCTCAAGGCTAGCACTCTACCTCTGAGACACAGCAATACTTCTGTTTTTTTGAGTGGTTAATTGGAGATAAGTGTCTCAGGGACGTTTCTGCCCTGCTGGCTTTGAACCATGATCCTTAGATCTCAGCCTCTTGAGTAGCTAGGATTACAGGTGTGAGCCACTGGGGCTTGACTGTTTCTCCTCTTACATGCTAATGGACATTTGTAAATTACTATGTCATAAGTTTATTTTTCTTTCTCGTTCCCCACTTTTTTGCCCTTGTGGTGAAGATTGAACTCAGGACCTTGTGTATACTATGCTCTGTCATTGAGCCATACGTTTCTTTGTTTTTGTTGGTTGTGGGGCCTGAACTGGCACTGTCCCTCAGCTCTTCAGCTCAAAGCTAGTGTTCTACCATTGAGCCACAGCCCTACTTCTAACTTTTTCTGCTTATGTGGTGCTGAGAAATCAAACCCAGTGCCTCATGCATGCAACGCAAGCACTCTACTACTGAGCCACCTTCCCAGCCCCACTCATTGGTTCTTTATTTGTGAAGAAAGAATGTAGTTTCCGCCACATACATATTAACAGCAGCTAGTAGTAATTTCTGATGTGTCTTTCAAAAGTCCCTTTGTCTTTTCTTTCCTTGTTTGATATTGACCCTAGGGCTTGATCTTAGGGTTAGGCACTGTCTCTGAGACATTTTACTCAAGGTTAGTGGTCTACAACTTGAGCCACAACCCCACTACTGGCTTTTTTGGTAGTTAATTTGAATTAAGAATCTCTTGGGCTTTCTTGCCTAGACTGGCTTCAAACCATGATCTATAGATCTCAGCTTCCTGAGTAGCTAGGATTATAGGCATGAACTATTTTCACACAGACTTTTGTATTTTCTTTATTTGATAGATAGATAGACCATAGTCTGATATGGTAAGCAGTTTAACTGGATTATGTGAGGTACTCTTATAAAATTGAACCTATATACCTTCAGTAGGATTTAATTCCTTGACTCAGTAGTTCTTTAACATTTGGTTTGTATCTTTCACAGTGCTTAAAATGTAAGTATTTAATATGAATCATTGATTAAATCAAATGATTTTAGAATTAGAAAAAGTACCTTTTAAATCATCTAGTTCTCTCTGACCTATTTCTGTCATAATTGTTAATGGAGGAACACATATTAGTAGTTTGTTATGATTTTTGCATAGTTGCCACTTTGTTTTCTTGGGGGGGTCCGGTCGTGGGACCTGAACTCTGGGCCTGGGTGCTGTCCCTCAGCTCTTCAGCTCAAGGCTAGTGCTCTACCACTTGAGCCATAGTGCCACTTCTGGCTTTTTCCTTTTTGCTTATGTTGTGCTTAGGCATCGAACCCAGGGCCTCATGCATGCAAGGCAAGCGCTCTACCACTGAGCCACCTTCCCAGCCCAAAGAGTTGCCACTTTTATTACTATATGTTTTGCCACTGATGTCATAATCAAGAAAAAATAATATAGACAATGTTTAATAAATTGTACTTTTAGCCAGGTGTTGCCTGTAATCCTAGCTACTCAGGAGGCTGAGATCTGAGGAATGTGGTTCAAATCCAGCCCAGGCAGGAAAGTCTGTGAGACTCTTATCCCCAACGAACCACCAGAAAACCAGAAGTGGCACTATGGCTCAAATCGTAGTGCACTAGCCTTGAGCTGAAGTGTTGAGGGACAGCACCAAGGCCCAGAGTTCAAGCTCCATGACTGCCCCCCCAAACAAAATTGTACTTTGATGCAGTTTTCTTTGTGATTATGTTTACAGAATAGAAGTAGAGAAAATAAGTTTTTTTTTTCTTGGTCGTGGAACTTGAACTCTGGGCTTGGGTGCTGTCCTTGCGCTCTTCAGCTCTAGGTGAGTACTCTACTGCTTGAGCCACAGCGCCACTTCCAGTTTTCTAGTGGTTTATTGGAGATAAGAGTCTCATGGACTTTCCTGCCTGGGCTGGCTTTGAACTGTGATCCTCTGATCTCAGCCTCCTGAGTAGCTAGGCTTACAGGCGTGAGCCATCGGCCCCCTGCTGAGAAAATAAGTTTTAATTACTTATGTTTCATGTACTTTAAGTACTTACTTATCATTAAAAGGCATGAATTTTCTTTATTTGTATAACAATTCATATGAGAGTTTAAATGTTTTTGGCTAAGCTTGCTAGTTTACTTGTATTCTGCTACTTGAGTCTTACCTCTAGCCAAGCTTTTTGGTACTTATTTTGGAGAGGGAAGTCTCATGGACTTTGCTGGGCTGGCTTTGAGTCTTTATCTTCTGCATAAAGTAGCTCTGGGTTACTAGGATTACAGGCATGAACTCTAGGTGCCTGGCTTTAAGAGTTTTTTTTTTTTTTCTCCCTCTAAGCAAGAAACTACTGAATGTCATTTGATACAATAATATTTCTAGTGTTTCAGAAAATACAAATTTGTGAATTCTTACAAATGTATGAAATCAAGTTTTTCTAAGAAGTTTAAATGTTTAAGTACATGATCTCACTATCTTAGAAACATGTTTTAATATTATTTGTTAAGCTTACAAATTTGTTTTTAGTTGTCAAGCTATGAGAGCCAGATTGCCAAGCTGCAGTCTGTGGTTGAAAAAGGAGAAGCATTATGACAAAGTCTGGAATATGATCTGGCTGTTGCTAGAAAGGAAGCTGGCCTTGGAAGACGAGCTGCTAAGAATGATTAGCTGAAGCCCACAGGATCCAAGAAAAACTTCGTGGTAAAAATATTGTTATTTCAGGGCTGGGAAAGTGGTTCAGTGGTAGAGCGCTTGCCTTGCATGCATGAGGCCCTGAGTTTGATTCCTCAGCACCACATAACAAGAAAAAAAAGCCGGAAGTGACGATATGGCTCAATGGTAGAGTGCTAGCCTTGAGCTGAAGAGCTGAGGGATAGCGCTCAGGCCCAGAGTTCAGGCCCATGACCGCCCCCCCCCCAAAAAAAGAATATTGTTGCTTGTTTTAATGTTTAGGGCTATAACATTATTCTAGAGCATTGCTTGATGTGTATATTTGTGTAGGATCAAAGGAAGGGTTTGGTTCATTGACTGGCCTTTGACTGATAGACTTTGCTGAGTGTGTATAAAATCTGGCAATTCTGTGAATACTTATTTACTTTAGATTCTTTCAAATTTTTTTTATGATGTTGAGGATCCCATCCAGGGCCTTGTGTGTGCTACTTAAGTATTCATCCTCCTTCAAAATATATTTCAAGGGCTGGGAAGGTGACTCGGTGGTAGAGCGCTTGCCTTGCATGCATGAGGCCGTGGGTTGGATTCCTCAGCACCACATAAGCAAAAAAGAAAAAAAAAACAGAAGTGGTACTGTGGCTCAAGTGGTAGAGCACTAGCCTTGAGCTGAAGATCTGAGGGACAGTGTCCAGGCCCAGAGTTCAGGCCCCACAACCTGACAAAAAATAATGTATTTCAAAATTACTTTTGCTTCCTACTCCTACCATTGTTAAAGAAGGTCTTCCAAGGGGCTGGGAAAGTGGCTCAGTGGTAAAGTGCTTGCCTTGCATGCATGAGGCCCTGGGTTTGATTCCTCAGCACCACATAAGCAAAAAGGAAAAAGCCGGAGGTGGTGCTGTGGCTCAAGTGGTAGAGCGCTAGCCTTGAGCTGAAGAGCTGAGGGACAGCGCCCAAGCCCAGAGTTCAGGCCCCACGACCGGACCCCCCCCCCCAAAAAAAGAAGGTCTTCCAAGAGTACAAAGATACGTGGATTCTAAGTCATATTGGAAAAGATTTGAGCAGATAAATTAGATCAGTCAAAGCATTGCAAAAGTAGTTAGAAGTTACAAGAGTCATAAAAGTCTTCTCAGACACAGTGAAAAGATTAAACCTACCGATGATAGGGATAGATGAGGAAGAAGAAATCAAAACTAAAGGCTTTGAAAACCTATTCAGGAAAATAATAGCAGAAAATGTTTGAGAAATAGAGTATCATCCTTGTGCTGGAGGCCTACCATACTCCAAACAGGCAAGATTAAAAAAGAAATTCTCCTAGATACAGTATAGTAAGCTATCTAAATATACAGAATATCGAAAGTGTCAAAAGAGAGGAAACAAGTAACTTACTATCACAAGCTCATTGTAACAACAGCAGATTTCTCAACACAGATAACTAAATGCAAGGAGAACTTGGAAAGACATTATTTGAGACCCAAAAGACAACTCTCAACCTAGACTATTTTACATAGTGAAGCTATCCATTAAAATTGTTTGAGAAATAACAACATTCCACAATAAACAAAAACTACTGGAATTTATGACTTCCAAACTAGCACCACAAAAGGTAGTTAGGGAAAAATTACCTGCAGAAGAAGCAAACATCACACACACAAAAAAAAAAAAATGCCAGGAAACATGTCATACTTCTCTCAATATTGACATTGAATGTTAAAGATCTTAGTTCTTCTTTCAAAAGACATACAGCAGTCAGGTTCTGGTGGTTCACATCTGTAATCCTACTTACTTAGGAGGCTGAGATCTGAGGATCATGGTTCAAAGCAAGCTTAGGTAAGAAAGTCTGTGAGACTCTTATCACCAATTAGCCACTAGAAAACTGGAAGTGGAGTGGTAGCTCAAAGTGGTAGACCACTAGCCTTGAGCAAAAAGAGCTTAGAGAAAATGCCCAGGACGCTAGTTCAACCCCTATGACTGAAAAATCGAACAAACAAAACCCTCAAAAAACATAATGGATTCTTAGATCAAAAAACAGTATCTAAAACAAGGTATAACTCTTTGTTGCGTATAAGAAACACATGGCTTGGGGTAAAAGAATGGGTAAAAAAGACCTTCCAAGCAAATGGACTTCAAAAGTGTTCAGCATTAGCCATATTTATATCTGATACTATAGATTGCAAGCTAAAAATTAGTCTGAAGAAACAAAGTCGCTTCATATTAATGAAGGTAATGATCCATGAAGAAAAATTATGATTGCTAATATATATGCACCAAATAGCTCACACTCAGATTTATTAAATACTTCTGAACTTACAAACTTTGATAGATAATAGCACAATAATAATGAGAGACTTCAGTATTTTACTTTCACAGATAGGTTATCCACAAAAAAACATCAGTAAAGAAATCCTAGAATGGCAGCATTAAATGGCAGTGTAGACAAAATGAAATGTTCAGACATCTACAGATGTTACAACACAATACACATTCTTCTTGGCAACTCATAAGACTTTCTAGAATATATAGCAATTCTGAGAAAATATAAGAAAATTGAAATATTCTATCAGACCAAAATGGAATTAAACTAGATCTCAACAGAAAAAAGATACTACAGACAGTATTCAAACATAGACACCAAACATAATACCAAATCTCAAATTATCTTGAAGAACCATGGTAAGCCAGGAGCTGGTGGCTCAGGCCTGTAATCCGAGCTACTCAGGAGGCTGAGATCTGAGGATCATGTTTCAAAGCCAGCCTGGGCAGGAAAGTCCATGAGACTCTTATCGCCAATAAAACCACTTGAAAACCAGAAGTGGCCCTGTGGCTCAAGCGGTAGAGCACTTGCCTTGAGCTGAAGAGCACAGGTACAGCGCCCAGGCCCCCCATGACTGACCAAAAAATAAAGAACCATGGTAACAAAAACATGGTATTGGCACTGTATGTATGTATACTTTACAGGAAACATCATGTCATTTACAGGAAAATGAATGCAATTGGAGGACATTAAACTGAAAAATACTAAGTTCAGAAAACAAAATATCAAGTTTTTAGTTATATGAAAACTATATATATTGGCAAGAACAAAATATCCTAAATTTCTAAAATTCTGTATTTTCATACTGTTAGACCAAAAAGGCTACAGGTTCTTATCTTTTAAAAATATGCACACATAAGTGCTTTGCTTTTTGTTTACTTTGTTTTTTTGTTGTGCTGGGAATAAAACTCAGTTGAGCATGCTTGGCAAGCACTGTCTGTCTATCTATCTATCTATCTATCTATCTATCTATCTATCTATCTATCTATCTATCTATCTATCTATCTATCTATTTGTCAGTTGTAGGGCTTGAACTCTGGGTCTGGGTGCTGTCCCTGAGCTCTTCAGCTCAAGGCTAGCACTGTATCACTTGAGCCATTGTACCACTTCTGGTTTCTGGTGGTTTTATGGAGATAAGATTTTCATGACCTTTCTTGTCTGGGCTTGCTTTGATTGGTGATCCTTAGATCTCAGCCTCCTGAGTAGCTGAGTAGCTACAGGCACCAGGCCTAGGCAAGCACTATTTATAGCACTAACTATAATATAAGCACTCTTTTTTTAAAATTCTGATCAGAGATCTCAAACTGCTTTTAATAAATAAATAAATAAATCACAAACTGCTTTTCATAAATAAATAGCATACACATTAATATACTGCTGAACCACATTGCAAAGAGACTCAGAGACAAAGGTATAGTAGAGGGTGAATAATTTTGAAATATATTTTGAAAGGGTATAAATTTGATTGAAAGAGATGGTTGGCAGCTATGAAAATTGAACAAGGAAACATGTTGAAATTGTTTTGGGAAGGTAGGAAGGGGACAAGGGGGAAAGGAAATTGATACAAGGGGTGAGATAGATTGGGACATATTTTAAACATGTCTGGAAATATAGCAATGAAATCTCCTCTGTAACTAATGCAAACTAAAACAAAAATTTAAACTTATTCACTCTTTTTACATCTTTTTCTCGTCTCTATATCTGTATCTTTCTAAGTAGTCTTTTAGTTAGATTCATATTCATTTCCATTTTTTTACCAGCTACCCCAAAAGTTAGCACCTAGCTACTTATGCTGCATGTGGGAACTTGGAGAAATTCTTTATGGGTCACCTGACAGACTGAGAACGAAAATCTAATAACACTGATGTTGGGATTTCTCGGTAAATGACTTAACCCTATTCTCCTCTAGAGAAGGCCACAATTGTAAACCTTTACTCTCAAGCTCAGAATCTGGGTGAAAAAGAAAGCTATTAGAAATGAAATGATACACAAGTAGAAATAAAAAAAAAGTTTAATAAAAGCATTGAAAATGAAGATGGAAGAAACATCCTAGAAATCAGTGTGAAAGACAGGAAAATAAGAGAGAACAGTTAGGAAACCTAAAGTCTAATATGAACAATAGAAATAATGAAAGAATAATGAAGAGAAAACAGATAAATATCAGTGAGGTTACTGAACACCTCAGAACTAAAGAATATGTGTTGAAAGGTTGAACTGGCCCCTTGATTGCTCACCACTCTGGAAAGAGCTCCATTTAAGGTTCAGTAGCATGCAATTTCAGAAATATACACAAAGAGAAGATTTTATGGTTTCAAAAGAAAAAGAGAAGAGAAATAGGTCCAGTGCCAAAGATCAGGTAATCAAAATGGTCTCAAACATGGAATTCTAGAACACATGATGGTGTCTTTTCTGGGGATAGCAAGTGAGTAGGAGGGAGATGTTTTCATATATCTTTTTTTTTTTGTCAGTCGTGGGGCTTGAACTCTGGGCTTGAGCACTGTCCCTGTGCTCTTCAGCTCAAGGTGAGCTCACTACCTTTTGAGCCATGGCATCACTTCTGGCTTTTTCTGCTTATGTGGTGCTGAGGAATTGAACTCAGGGCCTCATGCATGCAAGGCAAGCACTCTACCATCCCAGCCCTATTTTTCAATTTTGAGTCGTATATATGATCTATACAATTTTTCAAATGATAGTACAAATGATTGATTTTTTTTGGTTGGTTATAGGGCTTGAATTCAGGGTCTGGGTGCACTCCTTCAGCTCTTTTGCTCAAGGCTAGTACTCTCCCACTTTGAGCCACAGTGGTACTTCTAATTTTCTGGTGGTTAATTGGAGATAAGAGTCTTATAAGCCAGGTGCCTGTGGCTCACACCTGTAATCCTAGCTACTCAGGAGGCTGAGATATGAGGATCACGGTTCAAAGCCATCCCGGCAGAAAAGTGCTTGAGATTCTTATATCCGATAAGCCACTAGAAAACCGGAAGTGGCACTA
This sequence comes from Dipodomys spectabilis, assembly GCF_019054845.1. Taxonomy (NCBI): domain Eukaryota; kingdom Metazoa; phylum Chordata; class Mammalia; order Rodentia; family Heteromyidae; genus Dipodomys; species Dipodomys spectabilis. The sequence continues at coordinate 39,635 of NW_024871418.1, forward strand.
TGGCTCAAGTGGTAGAGCACTCGCCTTGAGCTGAAGAGTGCACGGACAGCACCTAAGCACAGAGTTCATTTCCCACCACTGACAAAAAAAAAAAAACAGTCTTACAGTTTTTTGCCCCTGCTGGCTTTGCACCCTAATCCTCAGATCTTAGCCTCCTGAGTAGCTAAGATTACAGGCATGAATCACTGGCACTTGGCTCAATTGATTTTTTTTAAATCAGTTGTGGGGCTTGAACTCTGGGCCTGGGTGCTGTCCCTCAGACCCTCAGCTTAAGGCTGGTGCTCTACCACTTGAGCCACAGCACTACTTCTGGTTTTCTGGTGAGTTATTGGAGATAAAATTCTCACAGAGTTTACAGCTTGGGTTAGCTTTGAACCACAGTCCTCAGATCTCAGCCTCTTGAGTAGCAAGGGATTATCGGCGTGAGCCACCAGCACCTGGCTGATTTTATTAAAAGTATATTTGTTCATATTTCTTCATTTTGTTTTCACAACAACATAACTTAGAGATGTTTTTAGTCACTGAGGGATCAAAGAATGAGAGTTTTAACCAGGAGGTGGGTGATAGAGCCAGACCAGGAAGCTTTTCCTTACTTTTTTTTGAGATGCTCATCTAGATCATCAGTAGCAGTATGTTGAGAAGTGTTGGTTACTGTTGATGTATTAATAGAGTAAAAAGTGAGCCAGGCGAACTCGCCTTTGAGCTGAAGAACACAGGGACAGCACCCAAGGCCAGAGTTCAAGCCACATGACCCACCAAAAAAAAAAAAAAAATAAAGAGTAGCATCTCATTTTGTGTGAGTAAACAGAGGATTTTTTTTCTTTGGCGGTCATGGGGCTTGAACTCTGGGCATGGGCGCTGTCCCTCAGCTTGTCCTGTGCAAGGCTAGCAATCTACTACTTGAGCCACAGTGCCACTTCTTGTAAACTGCTGATTTGAACTGTCACAGCAGTGCTTCCTAGCCTCAGTTTTGTGATGGTCTCTTGTGTAAGGTGTGTTACAACTTATTTCTTTCTAGTATGCTACTAAAATGTACAATCTCTTTTAGTCTTTCAAAAAAAGTAGCTATGTGTTTCATAGTCTTAAAAAACATTGACTTTTTTGAATTTAAGATTATTTACAAACCAAACAACAGCAGGGATAATTTCACTGTGTGACCAAGGTAGTTGAAGGGTTGAGTTTGAGATAGTGCTAAGTATGAACCTTGGGATGAGATCATGAGATTCAAAGGACCAAGGCCTTACCCAGCATTCCCACTTCCAGCTTTTCCTGTTGTCTGTCTGTAGAGGACTTTGTGTATTTATGAGTTTTTCCTGCCAAAAGTTTTTGCTTTTGTATCTTAGTCATTCTCTGGCCTCTGAAATCTCAGTCATATGAGTGTAGCTCATGAGGACAGCCATAATGTGTGAATTTGAAGACACTTTTCTTAATGGCTTGCTCAGCAAGTAGCATCTTTTGCAGTACAGCTCCAACCAGAAGTAATGGAACGCAGAGGGAGTCTAAGATCCAGACTGTTACAGAGAGGTTATTTCTCTAGATGCAGACAAATGCATCTCTTGTCTGGGACTGAGACAATGTTCATTTTACAAGCTTTTCATATGATTTTGATTGGGGTGACCCATGAGCCCCTGTTTTGGAAAACAGTATCATTCCCCAAAGATCGCATGTAACAAGAGGGTATCAAAGGATCTCAAAGGAATTAGGGGCTCTAGTATTTATTTAGTACCACTTTTCTTTTTTCTTTTTCTTTCTTTTTTCTTTTTGTCAGTGGTGGGGCTTGAACTCTGGGCCTCAGTGCTGACCCAAACTCTTCAGCTCAAGGGTAGGGCTCTGCCACATGAGCCACAGTGCCACTTCCCATTTTCTGGTGTTTTTTTGGGAGATAAGAGTCTCATGGACTTTCCTGCTCAGGCTGACTTTGAACGGTGATCCTCAGATCTTAGCTTCCTGAGTAGCTAGGATTAAAGGTGTGAGCCAATGGCACCAGGGTACTTAGTGCCTGTTATAACTCTGGCACTGAATTTGGCATGCAATAATCTTGTTACTTTAACTTGTGCAGATTCCATCCAGTGTCCTTTGGCTGAATTGACTTTTTAGGAAAACATTTTTTAAATTTTTTATCTTTATTGAAAAGATGCTGATCTGGGGTATACACTTACATAAGTAAGGTAACGGATACATTTGTTTTTAAATAGTGTTACCCCATCCCTATTTTCTCCATCTTACCCATCCCTAGTCCCCTTCCCCACAGTTGTAAGGTTCATTTCCAACTTAGTGCCAAGTGAGTATTAATGTTGCATTACTTCATCCTTTGTCCTGTTTTTCTGTGATTCCCTTTCTTTTCCAAAGAATGAATAAATTTATATAAAAGACACAAAGTACAGAAAACCATAAGAGGAAAAAAATAATAACTACATTCAAGATATGAAAAGAGCCTCTTGTTTCTGATTCCTGGAGTTCATGTTGTTATGTTTCATTATATGTGGTCCTATGCACTTAGCAATTCGGGGTATTGAGAGCTTGTTATAGAATATCATAGACATATTGTAGTTCTTACAAATGAGGCAAACCATGGGTCATTTTTTAAATTATTGTGAAAATACTGTACAGAGGGGTTACAATTACATGGGCAAGGTAACGAGTACATTTCTTATCAAGAATTGTTGCCTCCTCCTTTTTTCCCCTTCCCATCCCTACTTACCCCCACACCCCCACTCCCCCTCCCCCCACACCAGCCAAAGTTGTAAAGTACATTTTTCAACATAACGACTTGTATATCTCATTGTTGCAGTGGGTCCTCCTGTATCCAGAGTTAAATGATTTGTTTTTTCCCTTCCTCTTCACAAATTATACCAACATCAAATAGAGTGAAAGCAGGGGTTATACTGTGGGAGAGGGACATACAAAGCAATAAAGAACTCATCTTATCAACATTTTAGTAACAATCCCAAGAAAGGGAAAAAAAAACATTTGAATCCTTATCTTGGAGTCATTTTGCATAACATCAACTTTTCTGACCTTTTCTGCTCGTCTACCTCACCCCAGTTAAAATGGCTATAATCAGGAACTTTAATAACAACAGATGCTGGAGGAATGTGGACAGAAGGGAACCTTACTGCATTGTTGGTCTGGTGTAAACTTGTTCAACCACTTTAGAAAGCAGTATGGAGGTTCCTCAAAAGATTCCACATAGAGCTTCCCTATGACCCAGCAATCCCACTTTTGGGCATTTACCGAAATGATCACAAACAAGGACATACTAAAGCTGACATCGGTCATTTTTAAAATATATATTTATTGTAAAGATACATGGGTCAATATTTAATAGAACCAGATCTCATAGACTATGAAATAATTCTCCTATAATCTATTAGTCTCAAAGGTTAAAACAGCTATAATAACTGCAGTCAGGTACCCAAGTGGTGCTGGTATATAGAGAATATAGGCACCTATCTGGGTCTCAGTGCAAGCTCTATTTGTTGCCTGTTTTTCTGGGTTCTTCATTTCAAGTGAAGTTCAACACATTATTTTTTTAAATGCAGATGTGCACTGGTTTTTCTAAAATATTGGTGGCAAGAATAGGCTTAGATAAATATAGTGTAGCCAGATTCAGATTATAGTTGATGAATTTATAATCCCAATCTAATTCTTGATGGGTAGTGTTGGTTTGAGATGGAAAAAGACCTTTAATTATGTAGTCAGGAGAATTGATTTTAGTCTTAGTTCTATATGACACGAGCTCTGAGCCCTCACTTCTCTAAGTATCAATATTCTATAAGTAGAGAAAAATGTGCTAATAGTGCCTTTTCACAGGACTGCCTCAAGGCTAAAATGAAATACATGCCAGTATCTCTTCCCTGTATTTTCATTTCTTTCTTTCTTGTCAGAAAGTATATCACCCTGTTGACCTATGTTGACCTGAAGCACATGATCCTCCTGTATCATCAGCTTTCTAAGTGCTGGGATTACAGGTATTTACTACCATGCCTAGTTTACAGATCAGTATTTTCTTTCTTTGAATTCTTCACAAGCAACTCTTACATTGACGTATCCAGGTAACAACTTAAGTAAATAACACCTGTTATTTGCTTGTTTTATTTACTTTTAAAACTATTAGAAACAATCTGAACAATCTATCTTGCTGCTCTCAGTCAAGGAAATATTTGTGGAAATCTAATTTCAAGGTAATAATGCATTTCCTTATTGTGTGATAAGTAGAAAAACATCTCAGTGTAGTTTGGATATAGGTTTTTATCTATCCAATCATAAAATTAATGGACTTGTATAAAGTAGACTAACCTACAGCTTTGAGCTGAAGAACTGAGGGGCAGTGCCCAGGCCCAGAGTTCAAGTCCCACCACTGACAAAAAGAACAACAACATTAAATACAGTGAAAACAAGGGTTATACTGTGGGTGAGGGACGTATAAAGCAACTAAGAAATATCTTGTAAATACATTGGAAACAATAGCAAGAAAGGAAAAGACATTTGAGTCCTTATCTTGGGGTTTATAAAAATAGTTATACAAAAAGACCAACAACAACAACAAAAAATCCAAACAAAAAATATCAGCATAGGTCTTATAAAACTCAATACATGTACTTAATGTCATAGCTTTGATTCCACATTGATTTGTGCACAAACATTTCAGTTCCTTAGCATGTCATTTTAGTGTTAAGTCAATAAACAGCTTTATCTTAAAATAGAAATTTCTATTACATGTTTCATAGGTCTTCAGTGTTCTGAGGGTGAAGTTGGATGGGTGGATAAACAAGCTACACATTTGATTCACAGAGGTTGTTTTGTGGGTCTTTTTATTTTATTTTTGTGAGGCTTAACCTGAGAGCCTCACATTCTCATTTGCTTTTTTGCTCAAGATATTACTCTTCTATTTGACCATTCTCTACTTTTGTTTTTCTTGTGGGCTACTTGGGGATAAAGAGTCTCATGGATTTGTCTGCCTAGGCTGGTTTCTCGCCATGATCCTCAAAACTTAGCCTTCTGTATAGCTAGGATTACAAGCATGAACCACCAGTGTTGAACACTCTGTGGGTCTTTATTTATTCATGACACATTGAACACCAATGTGCAATAGCTGTAGAAAACAAATGAGTCCATAAGAAGCGTCAGTCAGGTAGGAGAAAAGAGGTCATGAAAATAATATGTTTACCGACAATTGCTGGTGGCTCTTGCCTGGTTGCTGAGGAGGCTGAGATCTGAGGATCACAGTGTGAAGTTAACCGAAGGCAGGAAAATCCTTGAGACTCTCAGCTCTAATGCACCATCAAAAAGCCAGAAATGTTGGAGTGTGTGGTTCAAGTTTTAGAGCACTAGTCTTGAGTGAAAATGCTAAGGAACAGCTCCTCCTAGGTCCTGAGTTTAAGCCCTAGTGTACACACACACACACACACACACACACACACACACACACACACACACACACACACACAGAGTATTATTAGGTCATGAAAAATGTGATTAAAGAAAAAGAACAAGGACACACACACACACACACAGAGTATTATTAGGTCATGAAAAATGTGATTAAAGAAAAAGAACAAGGAGGTATTTATCTGGGAGGAACTCTCAACTATGTGGCTGTTTTATTGAAACCAGAGTTTGGAGAGAGAGACATGATTTTATCTAGGAGAAAAGCAATTCAGAGCCAGTGTATGCGGCCCCGAGATGGGTTTTGGGAATGTGGGTGACTCAGTTACGAAAACAGCAATAGCCAGAAGAGAATGACCAAGAGAAGTGGCAGTGAGGAAGGGTATCATAACACAGAGACATTTCATTTTCCTTCTGAAATGAGTGGGACGCCATTGTGGAGTTCCAGCCAAGAAACACTTCATAGTGTGATAGTGTTTGAAAGAGAGTAGGGATGGGAGACCTTGGTTAGGGACTGTAGTTTGCAGGTATGGGAATAAGGATGCATTGCACTCATGTGGATTGAATTACAGGTAGACACAGTGGTATATTCAGTTTCTGCATGCAGTTTAAAAGCCCAACATGTAGTATTTTGTGATGGCAAGGATATAGCATAAAAGCAAATAAAGTCTCCAGGAGAATTCCAAAGTGTGTGAGAATGGAAAGAGTGCTGGGAAGATGACAGTACTGATTGTGAGTTTTTATCTTTGCTGGATTCATCAGGCTTTTTCTATCCATATGTTTGCTTCCAGAGCACTCTGTGCAACCTTCTCCCATAGGTGGCAAAGCTCAATTTGAATTCATGCTTCCAGTGTGGATATAGATTCTGTGGCCAGTGCCCAAGAGGCCATGTTTGTTCTAGTGGCAAAAAGCAGCAATTGGAGAGGTGAAAAGAAATACAGGTTACTGCTTCCTTTTTTTTTTTTTTTTGGACATTTCTTGTCCTCCACTTGTTCCTCAAGAGTACTGATACACAAGCTGTGCCCTCAGAAAGAACCGTTGTGCCACCATATGGAGTGAAATTGTTCAATCTCAATTAGGTTATTTGTTTTTTGTCTGCTTCTTTTGTCCGTTACTACATAAACCTAATTATTTATAATTTCCTGGATGCTGGTTGACTCCCCCCTTTCTTTTCTTCTAAACACCGTGCCCTTCATTATAAGTAATAGGCTCCCAGTGCCCCCAAACTCATTGCTTGTCCTCCTTTCACAGCTGAGCAATACCAAGTGTCACTGAGTTGTGTTCATGGAGCTTTCTGAAGCTAGGATGCTGAGATTTGGAGCTGGAATGTCCTAGTGGCTCATGGAACCATTTCTCAGTGCTGCCCTCTACTGGTTCAAATATCTGCTTTTGCAGGTTGCATTAACAAAGATCATTTTGCTACCTTTGCTAAGAATAAGACAAATGAATTCCATTGTGTATATATACCATTTCTTGATCCATTCATCTACTGAGGGGCATCTGGGTTGGTTCCATATCTTAGCTATGGTAAACAATGCTGCAATAAACATTGTTGTGCTGGTAGCTTTAGTGTGGTCTTGTTTGTAAACATTTGGGTAAATGCCCAAAAGTGGGATTGCTGGGTCATAGGGGAGTTCTATGTGAAGTCTTTTGAGGAACCTCCATACTGCTTTCCAAAGTGGTTGAACAAGTTTACATTCCCACCAACAATGAAGTAAGGTTCCTTTCTGTCCACATCCCCTCCAGCGACATTGCCCCATTTGTTAGGAAATGGAAAAACTTGGAAAAAATTATATTAAGTGAAGTAAGTCAGGCCCAAAGAAACATAGGTCCCATGGTTTCCCTTATTTGCAATATCTAGTATATGTATGAGTCAAGCGGAAAAGGTCAGATAATGTGATGTCAGGAAAATGAACCCTTAGATATGTATTTTAATGTTTTTTTCTTTCATGCATGTGTTTCTAACGCATTTATAAGATTATCTCTTTGTTGCTTTGTATATCCCTCCCCCACAGTATAACCCATGCTTTCACTATATTGATGTCAGTATAACTTGTGGAGGAGATGGGGAAAAACCAGTTGTTTAAGGATACAGGCGGACCTGTTGCAACAATGAGAAGTACAAGTTGTCATGTCCAAAACGAGCTTTACAACGTCGGTGCGGCGGGAGGGGGGGGGGGGGAAGGAGAAGTATTGCGATTGGGGGGGAGGGGGGAGGCAGGGAAGGGATGTGAATGGTAAATCAAAGGAGGAGGCAGCAATGGTTGGTAAGAAATGTACGCATTATCCTGCCCATGTAATTGTAACCCCTCTGTACAGTATGTTCACAAATAAAATTAAATTAAATTAAAAAAAAAGAATAAGACAAATGAGCATCATACAATTGTCTTTTACTCTGGAAATGCAGGAAGAGATTCTTACTTTAGTCAATTCCTGTTCCAGTGTGTGTGTGAGGTGGAGAACTCCTTGTGAGCTGCCATCTAATGTCACCAAAATTGAGATTTAAGTTACATTCAAAAAATAAGTGAAGTCAATGCATGTTTTCCCTTCTATTGTGGATGGTAGATTTAGGTTATAAACTCATCAGTAAATACGTTTGGTGATAAGCATGTATACACAAATGTATTCACAGAAATATGGTGGATTGAAGGGAGATCGCAAATATGTAATTCCTTAGAAAGGCAAAGATTTTAGCAAAATGAAACATCAGGAAGCAGGTACTGGAAAAAAATGGGTGGGGTCAACAGGAAAAGTGTGAACAAATAGTAAAGAGGGGGGAAATGCAGTCAAGAATCCAATGTATCTGCTACAAAATTAAGAGTGAGGGAAGGGCTAGGTAGGGAAAGGATCGGTTGAAAGTGGTACCATTGATCAAGATATATTGTATTCGTGAACTGCTTTGTTACATGGGAACTCCTTTGTACAACTAAAGAATAATGACATTCAAAATTATGCTTTTAAGAAAATGCTGCTCAAGGGCCTCTCTATGGAATTTTGCCCTAAAGGTTACATTAAGTGCTTCCATTTAAGGTATATAATCTTGAACAATTCTTACTTTTGATCAATTTTATTTTGATCAATTTGAAAGGAATGAGGTCAAGTAATTTCTGCATTACCTTCATTAATCCAGCAACATTTTTGAAGTACTTAACTATGCTTGTAGATTATGCCAATGACCTAAGAAGGGGATCACAAATGTGAACTACCCATTTCCTTTTCTCTTAAGAGAGAGGGCATGAACATTTCATCATAGGGCTAGATATGAAACTTGGAAGCCTTTGTAATCTACGTGGTTGTTCTCTGTCACAGTCCCTCTGGTTTGCTGTCATGATGGGAAAGCTCATGGGAGGGACATGAATGAGCCCAACAACCTTCTAGGGAATTTGGCTTACTCAATAAGGTGGAAGGATGCATTTGGTTTACTGGTTACAGTGTATCAGTTGCTTAAAAACTGTATTGGAGTAGAGGAAGCAAAATAGAAACCATAATGACATGTCTGAGAACACCAAAGTGTGACTACTTGGTGATGATTCTTTCACATGATCTGGTAGCAACAGTGCTTGGGAAGTCTTCCTAGAGAAGGTAATATCTTAGAAGATTCTCACAGAGAATGATATTGGGGGAAGAATTGTCAGACACAATTCTTAGGATGATTATTAAGAATAAAATAAAATGGTGTAGATAGATTTCGGTGATCTTTACACAATAGGAAACCAAGATTTGGAGACTTCAAACATGCTGTGTAATTATTCTCTGCAACAACAGGTAACATTTTTTGCATTCAAAAAGTATTACTAATGTGTTCTTACGTATTTTCAATATGGGAAAAACAACATGCAAGGCACTTTTTTTTTTGGTTGGTCATGAGGCTTGAACTTTGGGCCTGGGCTCTGTCCCTCAGCTCTTCAACTCAAGGAGAGCACTCTACCATGTGAGCCAAAGTGATGCTTCCTGTTTTCTAAGTGATTTATTGGAAATAAGAGTCCCCGGACTTTGCTCCTAGGACTGGCTTTAAACCTTGATCCACAGATCTCAGCCTCCTGAATAGCTAGGATTAAAGTCTTGAGCCACCAGTGTCCAGCTCATACGCACATTTATAAACGCTGAAGTACTTGAACTATTGAATCAGGTCAGTTGACTTGGAATGGAAAAGGTTTATAAATTGCCTGCTCTGTGGGAGTTTTTATTTGTGTATATCATTTATCTCTTTGATTTAGAAAGCCTGTGCTTAGACATCTCCAGACTTAAGTATCTCCAGATACTTATCAGAGACACACTTATCAGAGATGGATAATCTAGCCAGGGCCATCCCCAGATGTTAGTCAGCGATACTTTGAAACTCATTCTCTCAGAGGTGACTTACATCCATCACTCTTCTTTGGGGACAGGTCTCTGTAGAGATACAGTACCTGTGACACTGTGGCCTCATCTGATACAAAGTGCTCCATCATGAAAAGCCTAGAGAAAGACCTCCTTTTCTTTGCCCCATCTTTCTAAACGGAAGTTAAGATTTGTATTGCACAAAGCAAAAGGGCATGCTTTGGAACCACAATGTCTGCTTCTCTGTGCAGTAATGTTTAGAATGTAACATCTCCTCTAGGTGACTTTGTTACTGTTGGATACATTTTACCAACGTGGTCGCATCCTCTTTATGGCCATTGTTTCAATCACTGCAGGGCACTGGTCTGCAGTGGGAGCATAATGCAGCCAGGTTCTGTTGCATGATAGGAATGAGAGACTTTGCTGGAGAAGACTTGTCTGTTAAGCCATCAGAAACTTGGAACAATCTATTTTTTGCCAGTCAGGATTTGTTTCTTCTTAGTCCGTAGGAATGGCCATTTGCCACTTTTGGATATCATTTTCTCATTTGGGAAGTTGTGCCCAACTCATTAGTTGTCTATTTTTATTCAGAAACCAAAAGAGATAGATTCAAAACCTGGATGTAAATCAGAGTAATTTCCAGACGTGACTACTTCCCACTCCTTGTCATGGGGCCTTCTCCATAGACTCCTCACACATGGAGTTGTTTTGGCCAGAGCAAAGGATGAAAGAGAATGAGAGAGAGCAAGAGAGCAAGAGAAATATCCCACTGTGAGGGTAACAGCCATTTATATTGCAATCTGAGAAGTGATATCTCTCATCTCATTTCTTCCACGTTCTATTCACTAGAACCAATAACTAGATGTGGCCACATCTGAAAAATGAGAGATTGCAGGCGATTGTCAGGACAGGTATAGTTTTGAAACTGGGACTAAGGGGTCCTGCTCAGCTAATGCTCATTGGTCATGAAATGAAGGGACAATCTACACCTCATCTATGCTCTTGCCGTATCCAGTGCCTGAATGAGTCTGTGCCCAAGATTCATGGTCTCAGAGAGGATTGGGTGTGCCTGGCACTAGTTGGAACCATCCCAAGACTAAGGGCCACTGAATGGGACAGGAAACAAAAAAGGAAATTCAGAAAAGAGCCTGAGACATATAAGACATGAAACAACCTAATGTGTGTGAACAGCCTAGGGAATCTAGGGAGAACTTTATGCAAAAAGATAATGGGCCAGTATTCTCTCCCACTGGGAATTTGCCAGTCATGATAGCATACTCCTGTAGGACTACCAGTCACAATACTGAGGGAGGAAAATTATAAATTTCAGTACATCTTGGGCTACATCACCCAATTCTATCTCAGAAAGGAAGGGAGGAACAGACAAAAGGGAGGAAAAGTGCAACAAGAAAATGAAAAGAGAAAATCAGGAACTAGTAAAGAAAAGGTAGGGGTAAACAGAGGAAAGAAAGGAGGGAGAGAATAAAAAGAACCAACAATAGGGAAAAAGTATATGTTGGGAAGGCTTAATAACCCTCATGTATGACCCAACAATGATAAATGTCAGTAACTACTTATGGAGAGTTTTTAAAAAAAGAAAGAATAAAGTAGCATGTGACAATATTTGACCAAATGAAATAGCGTTATGGAGGAACAGCTCTCTGAGATTCTTCTGTGAGTGAACTTACTGGGTTTTTATGGGGTAAGAGGAGAATAGATTTGGAACTAAGTCTTGCTACGTAGCCCAGGTTGGACTGGAACTCACTATACAGGCCAACCTGTCCTCCATCCCTAAACCTCCTGTCTCTGCCTTCTGCATTCTGTGTTTGTGAGTATGGCTTTATTACACCAACTTCATTTTTAATGCTGCTGTTCTTGCCAGTCCTGGGACTGGAACACAGGACCTGGGCACTATCCCTGAGGTTTTTTGCTTAAGGCTAGCTCTTTCCCACTTTGAGGCACAGGGCCATTTGCAGTTTTCTGGTGATTAATTGTTGAGAAGAAGCTCATGGACTTTGCTGCCTAGGATGGATTTAAGTAGGGATCCTCAAATCTCATCCTACGGAGTAGCTAGAATTACAGGTGGAAGCCACCAATGCCTAATGCATTATTAATTCTTTTCCCCTTAAAAGATCTTTGAGATAGCTCAGCAGTGGTGGCACATGCCTCCAATCCTAGCTACTCAAGAGGCTGAGATTTGAGGATAGCAATTGAAAGAATGTCCAGGCAGGGGGTTGGGAAGGTGGCTAAGTGGTAGAGCGCTTACCTTGCATGCATGAGGACCTGGGTTCAATACCTCAGCACCATAAGCAAAAAGAAAAAAAGCCGGAAGTGGTGCTGTGGCTCAAGTGGTAGATTGCTAGCCTTGAGCTGAAGAGCTGAGAGACAGTGCCCAGGCCCAGAGTTTAGGCCCCATGACTGGAAAACAAAAACAAAAACAAAAACAAAAACAAAAAAAACAGTGTCCAGGCAGGAAAGTCCATTAGATTCTTCTTCTTCTATCTTTTTTTTGTTTTTGTTTTTGGGTCCGGTTGTTGGGCCTGAACTCTGGGCCTGGGCGCTGTCCCTCAGCTGTTCAGCTTAAGGCTAGTGCTCTACCACTGAGCCACCTTCCCAGACCATTCCATTAGATTCTTTTGTGTGTGTGTGTGAACATACTGTACAGAGGGGTTACAATTACATGGGCAAGACAATGAGTACATTTCTTATCAAGCATTGCAGCCTCCTCCTTTGTTTACCCTTCACATCCCTTCCCAGCCTCTCCCTGCCCCCCAACCCAATCCATTAGATTCTTATCTCCAATAAACCACCAGAAAACCAGAAGTGGTACTGTGGCTCAAGTGGTAGAGAGCTAACACTTAGCTGAAGAAGGGGTGAGGTGAAGTGGCCCACTTACTTCAAACCAGCCGTACTCCAGGTGGGCATCATATGCATGCATGGTCACACACCGACAGGGACTAGGAGGATGGAGATCCACACAGCTAGGGCATAGAGATTTCTGGGTTTCTTGTGCCAGCGGCAGGTGCAGCACCAGCTGCAGGAGGATGGCAGCAAACACGGCCTGGGTCCTGAGACTGTCGGTGGACACAGTGGATGCAGTGGAGCCAAGTAGCCTCAGGCCGGAGCCGGGAGAGGATGCAGGGCAGACAGACTCCAAGCCTCCTGCTTCCTTCTTGGGTGGCCGCTACGGTGGTGTGCTTCCAGACTCATCCAGGACTGTGTGCATGTGTGTGCCCATGCGTGTCCCTCACCAGCATTCGTGCTTATGCCCATTGCACGTTTGTACTGTCACAGTTTGTGACCATGCATGCCCCTTCTTCACACTTCCCGGCTGGGCTTCTATATCTCCTGAGAGGCTGGAGGACCCATGACCGCTGGAATCCAGACCTGAGGTGAGACTTTCCCAGTTTCTACTTGAAAGCATCCAGTGGAGGATGTAGCATGGCACCCTGCTCGGTTGGAGCACTATCTATAAAATAGATTTTGTATTCCGTTTACGAGTGAGCTTTGTTCTTTTTTTTTTTTTATTTTGCCAGTCCTGAGGTTGAACTCAGGGCCTGGGCACTGTCATTGAGCCTTGCTGTGCTCAAGGCCAGAGCTCTAACACTTGAGCGACTTCTAGTTTTTTGCTGTTTATGCGGTACTTAGGAATCGAACCCAGGGTTTCATGCATATGCTAGACAGGCACTGTACCACTAAGCGACATTCCCATCCCTTTTGTTAATCCTCCAGCTTCTCAGGAAATTTAGAAGCCCAGCCCGGAAGTGTGAGAGAAGGGCATGTGCGTGTGCATAGGGTAAGAGAATGCACATGCATTGCACATAATCATGCTCGCTGGTGAGGGACATGCATGCACAGATGCGCACACATGCACACCTACCTGGATGTGAGTGTCACCACAGTGGCCACCCAAAAAAGAAGCGGGAATTCAGGAATCTGCCCTGCATTGTCTCCGGGGTCCACCCCGAGGCTTCTTGAATCCACTGCATCCACCAGCAGTCTTAGGACCCAGGCCATGTTCATTGCTTTCTTCCCCCAACTGGTGCTGCACCTGTTGCTGTGATGTGAATCCTAGGGTATCTTCAGCCTGACTGCATGCATCTCCATCCTCATAGTCGTGTGACTGCGGCATGTGTGTGATGCCCTCCTGGGCTCGGGCTAGTTCAAAGTAAGTGGGCCACTTCACACACATGCGTGTATGCACACACGTGTGCACAGGCATGAAGACACACACACACACACACACACACATAGGACCGGAAGTGCAGGTCAAGGTACTGTAAGTGTGTGTGAAAGGACCTGAAGCTGGGTGAGGGGATTGGGAACGCACTTGCAGAGCTATATAGACATGGACTAAGGCGCCCTAGAGCCCCAGGGAGAATGAAGGGGGGGCTGTCTCAGAGACCTCCTTGCTACCCCCAGTATGGCCCCAGGGTTGGTCAGTTCTGCCAGGATCTCTGGTGGTCATGGAGCTGGAGCCATATTCATTGCCACCTTTCCCGAACTGGCACTGCATCTGCTACAGTGATGTCTCTTTGCCTGTGGACCTCCGTCTTCCTGGTCTATATGTGCCTTGTTGCAGTGCCATCAAGGGGACACCCTCATTGCCAGGAAGTGCCCCTCCTCTTGATCCCCCTCCCCACCAGGGACTGGAAGCCATGGTAAGAGGAGGTCTGTTCCTCCTGTTGATACAAGAAAAGATGGAGATTTGGAGAAAGGAGTTGACAGTGGGGATGAAGTCCTGCCTTGTATACAATAGATGTCCACTAAGAGATTCACAGTGTACAATGGCATACTGATAATTCAGAGAAGCCTAGGAGTAGAAAAAGGATGTCATTTTCGCTCACATGAGTCTTTAGCACTTCCTGTGAAACTTGCATCAACAACCTCATTTTCTCTATCTTTTCACAGGAGCTCAGGACATCTGGTTTTGAGCAGAGTTGACACCAGAATGCCAAGGGACCATTATCATTGCATGGCCACCACCACCTGGATTTTGTCCACAGGGGACCTGTCCCCTTTCCTACTGGTGCTTCAGCTGCATCATCTGCAGAATGCAAGGTCAGAAACATTGAATGTCCCTATTACTTTCTTTGACCAAACTGGTTTATGGGAGCATGTGTTTCTGTCCATCCTTGAGGGGTGGATGCTTTAGATGACATTGCCAACTTACTTTAAATGATAGCTTTGTAATACAACCTACCTTTTATCTATCTTAGTCAATCATAGTTTGCTCTCTCATACCCTGTGAGCATTTTTTAAACATTTTTTGCACTTGCAAAGCAGGCAGTTAATAATTGGATCAGAAATGTAGCTTTAAATCTTGTTTTTCACTTGCAATAAAGGTAATTAATTACAGGGTCAGAACTGTAATGTATACGTTACTGGGCAATTTTCCACTGTGGGTTGTAAGGAATATTGACACTTAGAAGTTGCCATACATGGTCATTTGTTTCAAATCTCTAGGGTTTCATTTCTTTTTAGCAAAATGTTTTAAAAGGTTGAGAAAGCATTCTCTTACTTTTCAAAACAACTGTGGGACCCATGAAAACACAAGCCATGTTTCTGCATGCTAAGTACAATATTAATTGTATTGAAGAAACCAGGGTTCCAAAGGCCTTGGAATCAAGGCCTTCATTTGTTGAGGTGACAGAAGGGGGCTCTAGTGTCAGGATGATCCCCTGTCTCTATGATGTGTGAAATCTTCTGCATCCATTCGTGCTTCCATTCTGTCATACATTTGCACATACAAAAGTGTTCGAATCCAGGGTGAACCTTCAGGAGAACAGAGAACAAAATCAGTCAGTCAATCTTGGGACCCCAACTCCTGTGACCAGAGAGATACATTTTTCTCATTTTTGTCCTGAGTTGTGGCTCCTGTGGTTGCTTGGGGAATGGAGCATAAGGAACAGAGAGAGTGAGAAGATAACTGGGAGCTATGCCTTGGCCCTTCCTGCTCTCTTCTCCCACTCCTTGAGATCTATCAAGAGGCTTACCTTGGAGTCTTTCTGCACCTCCCATGTTTTAGGTTGAGTTGAATTTAGGCATAAGGATATTGCAGAATATTCTACAAATATGCCAATTCCAACCACAGGTCAGATGGTCTTTTCCATTTTGAAGCAGACTTACTTGCTCAGCTTACCTGCTGTTGTTTGGCAATCTTCCATAGTGCTGGGGTGACAGCTATATGTAGAGGGAGAGCCAGGGCCCAGAGTATGGCTACTGTGTGATTCAGACCCAGATCTCTCACTCACTCATGATGTTTTCTTTCTTGAGGTACATAAAATATGTTTTCAAACCTTATGAACACTGACATGTATGAGTCATCTCCATCACTGACTGTGTGAACATGATCACGGGATACAGTCATTATCTGGCCTTCTATGACCACTTAGGAGAATGCTCTGTGTATCAATCTTTGTTTCATTCAGCAGCTCACTAAAGTTCATGAACTTCAGCTCTGGATGAGCTCCATAAAATCAGTCTTGGGGGAAAACTGGATATCTTGAATGCTAAGACTAAAATAAAAATGAGCATCACTGGAAGTGATGCTGTGGCTCAAGTGGTAGAGTGCTTCAGCTCACCTTGAGCTGAAGAGCTGAGAGATAGTACCCAGGCCCAGAGTTCAAGCCCCACCATCGACAAAAATAAGACTATCCAACTACAAATGAGCATCATTCAATTGTCTTTTTCACTAGAAATGCAGGAAGCAATTCTTACCTTGGTCAGTTTCTAGTCCTGTGTGTGTGTGTGTGTGTGTGTGTGTGTGTGTGTGTGTGTGTGTGTGTGTGTTGGGGAGGTGGGGAACTCCTGGTGAGCTGGCATTTAATGTCACCAAAAATGAGATTTAAGTTACATTCAAAAAATTACATTAAAAAAATATTAAATGAAGTCAATGCCTGTTTCCCCTTCTACGTGGAAGCTAAATTTAGCTTATAAACTCATCAGTAAATATATTTGAGCCTGAATTCCAGGCCTGGGAGCTGTGTCTGAGTGTGGCTTTTTTGACATTGTTGTTTTAATTATTACTTAAAGCGAGCACTGTACCACTTGCCACATCTGGCCTTTTGGTGATTAATTGGCCATACGAGGCTTAATGGTCTTTCCTGACTGTGTTCACTTCAAAGTGTGATCTTCAGATCTCAGCCTCTTGAGTAGCTAGGATTATAGGAGTGTGTTACTGGCACCCAGAACAAACTCTTTTTAAAGGCAATTCTTATCATGTAATTAGTTGTCTAAAGAAAGATCTCAGGATATTTCCATACATGCATACACTGCATAAACTCACTCCTCCATCACTTTCTTTTGTTCCATCCTTGAAACAAATGTAGGCAGGCATTGGTGGTTCATATCTGCAACCCTAGATACTCAGAAGGCTGAAATCCAAGGATCTTGATTAAAAGCCAACTGGGACAGAAAATTTTGTGAGACACTTATCTCCAATTAATTATCAAGAAGCCAGAAGTGGAGCTGTGGATCAAGGGATAGAACAATATCTTTGAGCAGAATAGCTAAGGAACAGTGCCTGCTGGATCCTGAGTTTCCATATCCCTCTACCACCACATTCAGTAGCTTTAAATGTGTCTCCTTATACCATTTTCTTACCTAGTCAAAATGTATTTTAATCTTATTTATACCCTATCATTCTCCCTCCCTTTTATCCCTATAGTTCCATCTTTAAATCATGTTCTCTAGTCATGTCTGTAAAAATGTTTATATCTAGATATACATATTTTTCTAAGTCTAGATGGGTGAAAAAAGTGATACTTGGCTCTTGGAGCTTGGCTAACAAATCAGATACCTCCTCCCTCCCCCGCCCCCATCCTCTTTTATAGCTATAAATTTATATTGGCTTTCAGGGAAAGCAAAGCACCTAAAGCAGATCTTCTCAAGAAGCTGAGATCTGAAGATCACAGTTGGAAGTGAACCAAGGTAGGAAAGATCATTAAGACTATTATTGACAATTGATCACCAAAAGGCCAGAAGTGGAGCTGTTATTCAAGTGGTACAGCAAAATTAAACAAAAACATCATCAAGTAATTGCTTGCTTGCATTCCTCTTCATCAAGTAGTGGACATGAGTGTGGTTGGAGCTGGGTTCCAATTCTAGATTCCACACTTAAATGCCTGACTTGTAATTTTAAGCTGCAGTCCTGTGTGTGTGTGTGTGTGTGTGTGTGTGTGTGTGTGTGTGTGTGTGTGTGTGTGTTTGAATAATAATAAATAAAACACAATTCTTAGGATGATTCTTAAGAATAAAATGAACTGGTGAAGATAGATTTGGATGATCCTTACATAATAGAAAACCAAGATTTGGAGAATTCAAACGTGTAATTATTCTCTGCAACAACAGGTATCATTTTTTGCATTCAAAAAACATTACTGATGTGTTCTTACAGATTTTCTTTTCTTTTCTTTTCTTTTTTCTGGTGGTCATGGGGCTTGAACTCTGGGCCTGAGCACTGTCCCTCAGCTCTTCAGCTCAAGGCTAGTGTTCTACCACTTGAGCTACAGGTCCACTTCTGGTTTTCTGGTGGTTTATTGGAGATGAGTTTCATGAACTTTCCTTCCCGGGCTGGCTTTGAAACTCGATCCTCAGATCTCAGCCTCCTGAGTAGCTAGGATAGGTGTGAGCCACCAGTACCCGGCTTCTTACAGATTTTCTATATGGGAAAAACAACATGTAAGAATTGATTCATAGGCACTTCTTTTTTTTCTCAGTCATAGTACTTGAACTCTGGGCCTGGGAGCTGTCCCTCAGCTCTTCAGCTCAAGGCGAGCACTCTACTGTTTGAGCAGCCATGACACTTCTAGCTTTCTGAGTGATTTTTGGAGAAAAGTCTGTCACAGCCTTTCCTATCCAGATTGACTTTAAACCACCATCCTCAGCCTCCTGAGTGGCTAGGATTACAGACATGAGCTACCAGCACTTGGCACATAGGCACTTTTATATAATTACTGAAATACTTGAAGTGTTGAATCAGGTCAATTGACTTGGAATGGACAAGGTTGACCTATAACCTGCTCTGTGGGAGTTTTTGTTTGTGTGTATCATTTATTTCTATGGTTTAGAAAGCCTGTGCTTATACATCTTCAGACACACTTAGCAGAGATGGTTAATCAAGCCAGAAGCCAGGGGCCATCCCCAGATGCTACTCAGCACTACTTTGAAACTCACTCATTCTCTCTGAGCTGACTTCCATCCATCACTCTTCTTTGGGGACAGGTTTCTGCAGAGATATAGTACCTGTGACTCTTGGCCACATCTGGTATCAAACTGCTCTGTCATGAGAAACCTAGCCAATGACCTTCTTTTCCTTTGCCCATCTTTTTGGATGGAAGTCAAGATTTCTGTCTCACAAAGTCAAAGGGCATGCTATTTGGAACCACAGTCTCTGGTCCTACGTACAGTAAAGAGACTTCAGAATGTAACATCCTTGTTACAGCTGGATGCATTTTACCAAGGTGGTCTCATCCTCTTTCTGGCCATTGTTTAAATCACTGCAAGGCACTCATCTGCAGTGGAAAGATGCAACAGCCTGGTTCTGTTGCATGATAGGAATGAGAGACTTCGCTGGAGGAGACTGTCTGCCAAGGCATCAAAGACTTGGAAAAAAGTCTACTTTTTGCCATTCAGGACATGGTTTCTGCATAGTCTGTAGGAATGGCCACCTGCCACCTTTGGGTATTATTTTCTCATTGGGAAAGTTGTGCCAAGCTGATTATTATTCAGAAACCAAAAGAGATAGATTCAAAACCTGGACTTGAGTCAGAGTCACTTCTAGGCTTGAATGCTTCCCACTCATGTCTTCCAGCTGTCATCTGGAGCTGCAGCTCCTTGTCATGGAGCCTTCTCCGTAGACTGCTCACACATGCATTTGTTTCACCCAGGGCAAAGAGTATAGGAGAATGAGAGAGAGAAGGAGAGAGCAAGAGAGAGCAAGAGAAAGAGATCCTACTGTGAGAACAACGGCTATTTATATTGCAATCTGAACAATGATATCTCTCATTTCTACCATGTTCTATTCACTAGAAATAACTAGACATGGCCATATCTGAAAAATGTGAGATTGCAAGGGATTGTCGAGATTGGTATGGTTTTGACCTGGAACTTCCTTTCAGAGTGTGTTCCCTTAAGGGGATCTGCTCAGCTAATAGGCTCATGGGTCCTGAAAGGAAGGGACAATGTACACTTCATCTATGCTCTGTCATATTCAGTGCCTGAATGTGCCTGTGCCCAAGATACTTGGTCTCAGGGAGGGTTGGGTATGCCTGGCATTGGTTGGAGCCACCCCACGGCTAAGGGCCACTGAATGGGACAGGAAACAAAAAAGGAAATTCAGAAAAGAACCTAAGAGACATATAAGACATGAAACAGCCTCATGTGTGTGAAGAGTCTAGGGAATCTAGGGAGAACTTTATGTAAAAAAGATAATGGTCCAGTATTCTCTTCCATTTGGAATTTTCCAGTCATGCCAGTGTACTCCTGTAGTACTGCCAGTCAGAACACTGAGGCAGCGAGAACATAAATTCCAGAATAGTTTGCCCTATATCACCCAATTCTATCTCAGGAAGGAAGGAAGGGACAGACAAAAGGGAGGAATTAGTGCAACAAGCAAATGAAGAGAAAAGGAGGAACTAGTAAAGAAAAGGAAGGGTAAACAGAGGAAAGGAAGGGGGGACAGAATTCAAAGAATCAAGAATAGGGAAAAAGTATATGTTGGGATGTCTAAATAACCGTCATGTATGACCCAACAATGATAACTGTCAGCAACTACTTATGGAGACTTTTTGAAAAAGAAAGAATGAAGTAGTAGGTGACAATATTTGACAAAATGAAATAGGGTTATGGAGGAACAGCTCTCTGAGATTCATCTGTAAGTGAACTTCCTGCATGTTTTAGGGGGAAGAGGGTTTTTTTTGTAGAACTAAGTCTTGCTATGTAGTCCAGGTTGAAGTGTAACTCACTATAAAGGCCAAGATGGCCTCAATCTCTGAACCTCCTGCCTCTACCTTCTGCATTCTGTGTTTATGAATAAGGCTTTATTACACCCAGCTCCTTTTTAATGCTGCTGTTGTTGCCAGTCCTGGGACTGGAACATAGGGGCTGGGTGCTGTCCCTGAGTTTTTTTTGCTTAAGGCTAGCTCTCATCCACTTTGAGGCATAGGGACACTTGAGGTTATCTTGTCATTTTCAAAAGTCTCAAGGACTTTTCTGCCCAGGCTGGATTCAAACCGAGATCCTCAGGTCTCAGCCTCCTGAGTAGCTAGAATTACAGGTGGGAGCCACCAGTGCCTGACAAATCATTAATTATTTTCCCTTAAAAAGAACTCTCAAGTTGCTGGGTAGTGGTGGTTCATGCGTAAAATCCTAGCTAAAGAGGCTTCGATGTGTGGATAGCAGTTAAAAGCCTGCCCAGGTAGGAAAGACCATGATACTGTTATCTCCAATAAACCACCAGAAAACCAGAAGTGGCACTGTGGCTCAAGTGGTAGAGTGTTAGGCTTTAGCTGAAGAACTGAGGGACAGCACCCAGGTCCGTCCAGAGTTCAAGCTCCATGGCCAAAAATAAATGAATAAATAAATGAAATAAAGAATAAAAGACTTCTCAAATGGAATAAACTTCAGGTCCATAAAATAGGAGTCTGCCTCTGAGATAAGACATATTTCGTGTATGGTTTTTATTAGAACAATTATAGATATATTAAAATCCGAGACAATGGTACTAAAAAATATAAAAGCAAGATACTTTATTTCTAACCTGTGAGGGATAAATAAAGATGGAAAAAAGTGATTAAGTGAATCAAAAACAGTAAAAAAGAAGTACAAAGCAGCACAGGAACCCATTCAAACTGGAATCAGAAATGAGAATGGCAGATGTGGACAAAACTATGACTTCATCTTGGATTTCCGGTCTCTCTTCTCAAGTGGAAAGACATTTTTGAGTTGAATCGTTACAAAGTCTCCATATCTCAGGCTCCCTTGCAATTAGATGTAGACCATGCTATGTGAAAAGGACAGTGTTATAATTTCTGTACAAGGATAGTCTCTGTAATAACCTGTGGTGCCCCGAAAATCAGCGGGGCCCAATAGTGTTGTCCCATGGTCCAGCCTGCTGGAAGGGGAGCGGCATCAAGATTCAAGCCTCACAACTCCACAGACCTGGCCATTGGATAGAGCAGGGCATTGAGAGACTGATGTCACCACCCCAAGGGGCACTGGAGGGGCATGCCATGGCTGGGACATGCCACTGAAAGGGGCGGAGCATGCCACCAAAAGGGGGAGGGGCATGCTCCTGGAGACATGCACATAGTGAGTTGCCTGTTGGGATTGGACTTGGACAGCTTGGGGGATGAGCATTAATGTCAGTTTGAAACCTGACAGTGGGACAGGGGTGCAGCCTATCTGGGTGTATATAGGCTGCATGCTCCACGGCCAGGGGGGACGTTAGGAGGAAAACACATTGGGAGGGAGAAGGGAAGAATCCGGAGGACACCTGGACTCCTGTGGAGAGAGGAGTCCAGAGGAGACCAGGTGTCCTGAAGAGAGGAGAGAAGGGAAAGACCAGGAGTCCTGAGGCAGGAACTGAGTGTGGAGGAAGGAGAGGAGTGGGAGTGGAGGGAGAGAGATGGCAGGAGGGGAAAGCCTGCTGCAGTAGGGCAGGGCAGGCTTGTGGAGGACAGGGCAAGCCTTGAGAGGCCATTTGGGGCTTCTCGAGGGGCCACTTGGGACCTCTTTGAGAGGTCCTTTGGGGCTTCTCAAGGAGCTATTCAGGGACTTTTTTTTTTGTAGCCCTGTGTGGGCCTGAAATCTGGGCCTGGGCGCTGTCCCTCAGCTCTTCAGCTCAAGGCTAGCGCTCTACCACTTGAGCCACAGTGCCACTTCTGGCTTTTTTCTTTTTGTGCATGTGGTGCTGAAGAATCGAACCCAGGGCCTCATGCATGCAAGGCAAGCACTCTACCACTGAGCCACCTTCCCAGCCCTTCAGGGATTTCTTGAGGGGACATTTGGAACATCCTCCTGAGGTCACTCAGGGCCTCCTGGAGGGACCTGTTGGGACCTCCTATGGAGGTCATTCGGGGCCTCCTCTGGAGGCCATTTGGGACCGTCCTCTAGAGAGGCCTGTGGACAGTGGAGAGGTCTGCATGTGGGGGAGGAAGGGAAGAAAGGGAAAAGCCTTCTCCTTTGGAGGTTTGGAGATTTGGAGCTTTGGAGATCTGAGGTTTGTAGGTTTGTGGACCGACTAATTGGTGGTTTGCAGACCAACCAGTAAAGGTTGGAGGGTCAGGACTGCCTATTGGAAGTTTGGTGGTTGAGGCTGCTCTTGGTTCTCGGTATCTAACCCAGGACAAGGTAGTCTCAAGACACCTTTCTGGTGTAAATAGTGTAAATAAACTTCTTCTTCTTTTTTTTTTTTTTTGCTTATGTGGTGCTGAGGAATCGAACCCAGGGCCTCATGTATGCAAGGCAAGTGCTCTACCACTGAGCCACCTTCCCAGCCCCGTAAATAAACTTCTTTTGTTCACTTCTCACTGTGCCTCCATGGATTGTCTCACTCTCTGGGGTTCATCAATACCCCACTGTGTGATGTCCTCACAGGGGTCTTCCTAGGATGCCCAACCCTGAAGATGAGGGCCACTGGCCAATGTCCTCATGGTTCCCACATGGCTGTCATGGTAGCAGTAAGAGCATCCTCCCATGTGCCCAGTGTTGTTGGCAACAGACTTCCTGGCCCAAGTACCTAACTGCCAGAGGGTGTGCACTGGGCTCTGATTGGTTCACTTCCTCACTGATGTCAATGGCCTGACTTGTGATTGGTCCATTTCCCCCTGACATCACAGGGCATTGTGAGGCATGCCCAGCAGGGTACATATGAGGCAGCTTCTCTCCAGCTTTTTCAGTTACAGCACTGGGAGCTTTTACTTGGTGACCCACTGGACTAACTCAGAGCTACTTGGTTGCTTTCGTTGGGTGTGGGGGGTGGTGGTTGTGTTGTTTGGGTTTGGGGAATTCATTTACTCATCTGGGGGTTGTGTTTACTTTGTTAGTAGTTTACCTTCCGTTTCTTAAGATTTATTAGTTGTCAACTTCATTGAGATCATCTTAGGTAATTCTTAAGCTTGATCACTTGCCATCCCAGGGGCAAGATGTTAATGTACAACTTTAGTTCCTCCCCAAAGGAGGAGGAGATCACTGTCATTGGACAATACAACTTGACAGAGATCATCGGTTATGGCAGCTGTGGCTATGTGAAGCTGGCCCATCACTGCCTCACAGACACCACAGTGGCAGTCAAAGTTCTCCCAAAGAACGATCTAAAAAGCCATGAGATAGAAAATGAAGTAGCCATTGTGAAGAGTGTATGTCACCCACACATCATACGATTGTTCCAGGTGATGGAGGATGAAGACTGTGTGTACCTTGTCACTGAGCTGGACACTCGGGTCCATCTCTTGGGGTGGGGCAATAAATCCCCTTGCAGTTGCCTATTAGAGTATGAAGCCAAGAGATTGTTCAAGCAGATCACGAGTGATGTTCACTACATTCATGAGAACAGAATTGCACACTAGACCTGAAGGCCGACAACGTCCTGTTGGACACCAATTGCAATGTCAAGGTCAGTGATTTTGGCATTAGCATCAGGGTGACAAGGAAGTTGCTAAAGGGGGTTTGTGGAGCCTTGCTATTCCACCCCCCTGAAATGTTCCTACAGAACATGTTTAATAGGTACAAGGTGGACATTTGGGGACTTAGGCGTGCTTTTGTATATGATGACAATGGGAAAGTTCCCATTTGAGGGGAATAAAATGACTCAGATACGGAAACAAATCCTAGAGGCCAGGTACACAGGTCCTCTTTACCAACTGCAGTGGGACATGATCTCCTTCCTAAACTGCTGACTGTGGGCTTCAATCTGAGGCCTGCTATTGAGGAGATAATGGAGCACTGATGGCTGACTCTAGGTGTGGGATTTGGCCTGCTTCCTGATGAGCCACTTCCCAGCAAGCTGGACCCCATTATTGTCACAGTCATGGGCAACATGGGTTACACCCTAGCTGGTATTGAAAGGACATTCCAGGACAGAGCATTCAATGAAGCCATGGGCACCTACCTGCTCATCCAAGAAAACTTAAAGGAGAATACCAGAAGTGTGGAATAAAAAACGATGCCTTTGACTAGTCCACCATGCACACCTCCTGAGGACAATCCCACCAGCCCTCTCCACGAAAAAGAGCCACCTTTTCTGCAGGATATAACACCTTCAGCTTGTCCTCAAAATTTCAGTTACCTCTTGAGAGCCCGAAGTGCCAGTCTGCCTGTCCTTCCACTCTACACCCTGCAGAGCTCCAGTTCCAGCTTCATTTGGGGCCTAGATTCTTTTAGCTGGTCGGGCACACTAGACATTTTCCACTCAGTGAAGAAAGTGGTTGGGAAGGAATTAACTGTTGATTTGTAAGATTTCTCAATTGCTATTGTTTTATTTTTTCCTTTTGTTTGTTGTGTGTATGTGTTTATGAGTGTGTGCTGCTACACCTCAGTGCTTTTTTTCTTATGCTCTATTTCCTTTGCCTTCTCTGTTCTCTCTCCACTTTTCTCACCTTCTCCCTGCCCCTGCCCACCATTTTTCTTCCTTTGTTTTCATTCCTCCCATAACTACTACTATTCTACTTCTCCTGTTCCTCTTCTTGCTGTTCTATTACTACCCTCTACCATTCCCTCTCACTCTCTTCCTGCTCTTGAATCTGTCTGTCTCTCCCTCCACCCCCCTCACTCCTTCTCTCTCTGTACACTTCTCCCTTTTTTCCCTCTTTCCCTTTCTCCCACTCTGTCTTTCTCTTTTTTTCTTTCTCAGTTTTCATGGCTATGTCTGGTTCTCTCCTGCTTGAGTTACAGTTCAGGCTTGCATTTCTCTATTTCCTTGAAGATGGAGATTTCCCAGACTTGCTGTAAATGCAGTCTTCAAGGTGTCACCTTGGGAGATACGTAGGATTACAGACAAGAGCCTACAGCATAAGGGAATGCAATTGGCTTTGTTAATCTGGTGTGGCAAAGGTTGGTTTCTCTATTTTGAAAGGGGATTTGTGTATTTATGTGAGGGACAGCTGTGTAAGAGTCACCTTACAATTGTTTGTGGAAGGAAGGGGGTGATGGGTTGGTGTCAATGGACAGGGAAGGATGACATGTGCACTGTACAAGTACACTGAGAGGTGTCAGATTCTTTTTTCTTTTTAAATTTTATTTTATTTTATTTGAGAACATACTGTACAGAGGGGTTACAATTACATGGGCAGGATAATGCATACATTTCTTACCAAGCATTGCAGCCTCCTCCTTTGTTTACACTTCACCTCCCTTCCCAGCCTCCCCCCTGCCCCCCACCCAATCATACCCCCCCCACACACTGACATTGTAAAGCTGGTTTTGAGGTGTCAGATTCTTAGTGGAGACTCTATGAGTCCCCAGAGAGGCCCCCTTTCCCAGAGCACCCAGCTTGTGCATGGTGCTTCTGTTTCCCAGTAGACTTTAGGCCTCATGGAAGAATAGCAGAGCCCAATTTTTCTCCTTGGGGAATAAAGAATGCTATCAGAGCCACGTTTAAATATTTGAACATTCTGAACATCAAGAGGCCATTTTTGGAATCAGAAAGTGTATGAATTAAAATATATTCCCTTCCTTTCAGCTATAGGTGATCAAGGAACAGGAGACCTGAGGAATCATGGAGATAAACTGGGATCTGTTTAAGGACATAGCCTGGATGGACTTTGGTTGTATATGGACCATACCCGTGGTTGGGTGGCCTGGGATGACTGCTTTCCCACAAGAACAAAATTCGGTAAGATTAGATGTGAGCCTTCACACTAGAATATTTGTATTGGTTCACCCAGGGCATTAGAATTGCACACAGAGGCAGTGCTGAGGATTGATGCTGCCTTTGGGTGCCAAGTGTGTGATCGGGAGGAGTTGGGCAAACCTGGCCTTTTCTATGTGTACACTGGGTCAGGCGGCTGAACCTGCAGAGTAGACTAATGAGATTAGCAGTAAGAGGAGGGCTGGGGCTCCTGGTAGATCAATGGTAATGCTCAGGGGTATTTGGGAAGCAATGCTATTCTCAAAGAATGAGATGGGTTTCTGGTGGGAGAAGCAATAAGGGTCCAAATAGGCAAAGGATGCATAACTGGTTTAAGACAGGGTTGATACTGATGCTGAAAGAGACCTGAGGAGGAATGTAAGGAATGCTGAACTCATGGAACAGTGTTCAGTGAATAGGGTGGGTGGGGAAGGAAGTACTATTAATTTCCATGATTTCTCAATGCTTTTTCTTGTCTTTTTGTTTGTTGTGTGTATGCATTTGGGAGTGTACTGGCTTGAACTTTGTTCTTTTTCTCTTTCTCAGTCTCCTTTTCCCTCTGTGGCCTTTCCTTGGGCCCTCCTCCCCTCTAATGTCTTTAATCTCTCCTTTTTTATACCCCCATTCTTCTTCTCCTTTTCTCCTCCCTCTAATCGTTCTCTTCTCCCTATCCCATTTCTTCTCACTCAATCCTTTCTCCTGAATTTGTCTCTTTGTCTCTCTGTCTTTAGGTATGTATGCATGTCCCTCTGTTTTTCTCTCTGTCCATTTTCCTTCTCCCCCTCTTTCCCTTTCTCTCTCTTGAGTGTGAGTGTGTTTCTGGCTGATGTTCTACCAGTGGAGTCACTCTTCTAGTCCTGATTTTCTACTGAGTTGGACATGGAGTCTGCTCAAGCTGGCTTTATCTACAGTCTTCTCAGTGTCAGCGTGTGCAGTAGTTAGGATTATACAGGTGACCCTCCAGCACCTAGACTTTGTGAATCTGGTACAGCACAGGTTGGTTTCTCTGTAATTACAAAAGGAATTTGTATACTTGTATGAGGGAAAACTTAGAAATGTTTGGGGGAAGGAAAGGATGTTGGGTTGGGCTGCTGTGGAAAATGGACAGAGAATTACATTTCCCTAATACAAGGGTTTGAGCACTGAGACATGTCAGATTCTTAGGAGAGACCCTTTGAGTCCCCAAAGATGCTTCCAGTTGACACCCCCTTACCCAAAGCACCAGGCTTGGGCATGGTGTTTCCTTTTCCCTGGCAGTTCCCAGGGGAAGCCTCTAGGTCTTATGGAAGAAGAGTAGGGCCTGATTATTGTCCTAGGGCACATAGTGTGGAGGAAGCTGTTTCAAATATTGCCACACTATAAACCTCCAGAGCCCATTTTTGAACCAAAAAATGTAGGAAATACAATACTTTTCCTTCCTATCAACTAGAGGTGGAGAAACCTTTGAATGAGCAAGAGACCTAAGAAAGCATGAAAATATAGGAGCAAGTGGATGGAGATGAGTACATGCAGACATGAGCAGAACTTCAGTAAGATTAGATATGAACCTCCACCACTGGGATATTTGTTCAGCAGGGCATTAGATTTCTACACAGAGGAAGTCCTGAGGGTGATTCTGCCTTTGGGTGACAGGTGTGTGATGGAGAGGAGTTGGACACCTAGGACCTCTGCTGTATGTTCACTGGAGTCAAGAGGCTGAGCATGTAGGGCAGACTGATGAGATTTGCAGCAGGAGAAGACTGAGGCTCCCAGTGAAACAGTGGTATATCTCTGGGTTATTTAGGGAACAGAGCTCTTCCCTGAGAATAAGATAGGATTTTTGTGACAGAAGCACTGAGAGCCAAAAGTATACAAAAAATGGGCACCTTGCTGATAGACAGGGTTGACCCTAATGCTGAAGGAGAGCTGAGAGGAGGAAGCTAGGGACACCTGAATTCCACATGGATCATTGTTCAGTGAAGTGGGTGGATGGGGAGGGAAGAACTGTGAATTTCCATGGTTTCTAAGTTCTTTTTCTTTGTCTCAGGCGTCCTGAAATGAGGGAGTAGACTTCAGTTCATGTCAGTGGGTTTGTCTTGAGGCTAGTTTCTAGTAGTCCCAGAGCAGTAGAGAGGGTGCCTAATCACTGTTGCACTGGGTGGGATTTCAGTATTGGGTTGCATTAAGGAGATGTGGAGGAGAGGCATTGTGTAGACCCTTGGGGCTGTGGGCAGGGCCTTGTGCCAAGCAGGAAGCAAGTCATTTTATGATTTCATGCCAGTCTTTTCTTAAGGGGCCGGATGAGCTCACTCTCTAAAACTCAGGTCTTCCTTTGACTTTTCAATTGACAGTGTAATGCATGTGCATGCTAGAACACTCCTAAACCTTTGTGGAACAGCTGAAGTGCATTTGGCTCAGCACTTGGAGGGAAGACGAAAAGTTGGCCTGAGGATGAGGATTCCACAGGTTAGCTACAATGTCACACAGACCATTACCTAGGACAGGTTCATGGCTTGCAGAGAGACTTGGAAGAACTCGAGTGAGGAGTTGAGGTGGTATGGAAAGGCTTCCCAGAGGAGGAACAGGTTATTTGGTGTGTGCACACCATCTCCATATGTAAGATTGAGGGGCAGAAACTTCAGGCAAAGGGCTTGGAAACACAGGTGGGGAGACCACGAGGCAAGGGTGACAGGGGCTGTGGAGAGGAGTCATGGGAAAACAGTGGGAAAGAGCTTTGACCATGTATGGCAGTATACTTGTTGAATAAGTGTGTGAGGGAATAGGTAGGCTTTCATTCAATGGACATTTACTGAGTGCCCACAGGATGAGACACATCATGCTGAAGACTGACAGAATGCTAGGAACAGCATAAAAATACCTCTCTTCGTGAGTTTACACTCAAGCATGGAGAATGAGAATACCCAAATTTTACAAAAGTACCACATAGTATATATGAAAAGGAAGATTAAGGCAGAAAAATTCAGGATGAGTGTTGGAAATACTCTATGTTTTTGTGTGTTTGCAGATGTGTGTTGTGTACACATGTGCACAAGGTTTTATTTTTAAGTATCAGAGGAGACCTGTTTGGCAAGGGGGTTTTGGGGAAGGATAGGGGATTGAGCAGCTGGGTGTTGGGAAAAGCATTCCAGGCAGTTGGAATAGCAGTGGCCCCCAGCTGGTACAGTGCAAATGCCAGTGTGGCTGCAGCAAGGAAGCCTGGGCTCAGTGGAGAGAGACAGGATCAGAGAAGGCACAGGAGCCTCTGGGCAGCAGAGGCTCTGCACTTCACCAAAGGAGGCGGTGGGCAGAGGGGTGACCCATGAGGCTTCAACAATGTTCTGTAGTTCTCCTGTCTACTCTAAAGCCACATTTCTTCAAATATGAAAGGGTATGTGTGATATTGGTGTTCCTCTGCCTGTATTACTTCATGAAACTGAGTGTCCTCCAGTTCCATCCATAGTGTCTGAGTGTTGGTTTCTTTTTTCTGGTTCCTTTTTGGTGCTTGAATTAGGGCCAGTAAGTGGTCCCTGATCATTTAGCTCAAGGCTAGCACTTTACCTCTTTGAGGCACAGCTCCATTCCTGGTTTTCTGATGGATATTTGAAGTAAGAGTCTCATGGACTTTCCTGCCTGGGCTGGCTTTGACTTCAATCCTCCTATCTCATGTATAGTTAGGATGACAGGCAGGAGCCACCAGAGCCAGGAAGATTTATTGTTTATTTTTTTAGGCTGAATAATGTACTACAATATGTATGTACTGTCTTTTTATTGGTCCAGTAATGGACACTTGAATGATTCCTTATATTATTGTGAATGGTGCTATAGTAAACACAACATGCATGCAGATAAAAAAGTATTCTATGGCTGGCTGCTGCCAGGTCATTATTCAAATATATCCTGTGTAGGAAAGTGCATGACCCCAGAAAACTTGGAAGTGGAGTTGTGGCTTAAGGAGTAGAGCACTCACCTTGAACATGGAGTTCAATCCCACGTATTGGCCTGTGCTTGCACCCACCCACACTCATAAACAGACAGAGAATAGTATGCTGTGGGTTGTGTTTACAAGGATGATTTTGGGAGGGACAGGGAAGGGGGAATGGGAAGACCAGCTAGGGACAGGGGCAGGGGCCTAGGCTGCAGTGGTGTCATCTAGGCAGAGAGAAATGGTTCTCTTCTGGACATGGAAGATGACTATCTTAATATTGATGCTTTTTATAAGCAAGTACTAATTGTACACAGGACGTGACACACACTGATCAAACAAACCTCACTTTCCCCCTTTTCATCCCTCCTTCCCAACCTCTGGTCAGCACTAGTCCATGGTCAACATTATTCTCTACATATCTGAGCGATCCTGGGCCATTTGTCTCGATAACTTTACTTAATCTTTGCCTCCATTTGTCACCAAATGATAGCTTTCCTATCACTGTTATGCTTGGAAAATTCTCCTGTGTGTGTGTGTGTATGTGTGTGTGTGTGCATGTATATATGTGTGTGAAAGAGAGACCATTACCAATTTCTCCATTGATAGACATTTAGACTGAATCTATACCCGAGCTGCTATAAATAATCTAGAAATAGACATATTATAATTGTACTTGAGTTCATGTATTTATTTAGAGACCTTCAAACTGTTTGCCATAATGCTTGTATCAATTTACAATCTGTCTGACAGGAGTTCTCTCTTCATCCTTGCCAGCATGTGTTATCTTTCTATCATTTTGATTTTTTAAAAGTTTTCCAGCATGGCTATAGACACTGGACATTTTTTCATATATTTTTGCCTATTTGCATTTCTTCTTTTTGGAAATTTCTATTCACATCATTTACCCCTGTCTCTTTTTTTTTTGTTTTTTTTTTTGCCAGTCCTGGGTCTTGAACTTGGCCTTGGCACTGTCTCTGAGCTTCTTTTGCTTGAGGCACTCTACCACTTGAGCCACAGCTCCACTTCTGGCTTTTCTATGTATGTGGAACTGAGGAATCAAATCCAGAGCTTTGTGCATGCTAGGTGAGCACTCTACCACTAACGCACATTCCCAATCCTGTACAATTACTTATAGATAATAAAAACCTAATTAGGAAAGATTCTACCTTCCTTCAAGAGCCATTAAGAGTTCCATCATAATAGTTAGTAATGACTTATTAAAAATAACACCTTGGGAACTTCTCCACTTCCGGCAATTGACAATGGTGGCTGTTCCATAAACATATTTGGAAAATAATGTCACTGAAACCTTTTAAAAATGAAATAAAATACAAAATAAAAACATTGCCAAGGGCAAACTCAGATAAACAGAGAGTCCTTTACAGAGCAATGGCAGACAAGAACTTGAACTACTCAGCAACAGTTATGGTAAGGTCTCAGCCCTTCGGACCTCATGGTCTTATCCTAAGGTTAAACTTCGCATCTTTTTAAAATCCTATTTGTGCCAGGTACTGGTGGCTCACACCTGTAATCCTAGTTCCTTGGGGGACTGAGATCTGAGGTTCTAGGTTCAAAGCCACCTTGAGTAGAAAGCCCATGAGACAGTTATCTTCAGTTAACCACCAGGAAACTGTAAGTGGCATTGTGGCTCAAAATGGTTGAGCATTAGAGCTCAGGGATAGTGCCCAGGCTCTGAGTTCAAGCCGCCACATGACCAAAAAACATGTGAACATCAATTTGTTTGGTTTTGAAACAATGTAAATAATTTCAAATTGATGACATTTAAATTCCAAAGCAAATGAACAACCCTTCAAGAGACAAGAGGCAGGAACTCCACCCACCCTGACTCAAAAGGCCTTGAAAGTGAGTTGTGACAAAATGTAGTAACAATAGCCAGTACAGGATAGGGTTGACTGGCAAATCCTCCTGCCACCACCTAGTCAAGTTTGAAGCCAGGAGGCTGTTCAAGCAGATGGTGAGTGCTATGCACTACCTTCACAAGAACGAAATCACACACAGAAACCTGAAGCCCAGGAACATCCTGTTGGATGGCAAATGCAATGCCAAAGTCAGTGATTTTGGGCTGAGCATCAGGGTGTTGCTGGGGCAATTGCTAAAGGGGTTTTGTGGAGCCTTGATATTCAGACCTCGTGAAATGTTCCTTTACAAAATGTATGATGTCTATAAAGAGGATATTTAGATCCCAGGTATGCTTCTGTATGTGAGGACAACAGGAAAGTTCCCATTTGAGGGGAGGAAGATGGCAGACATGGCTACACATCCTTGAGGCCAGGTACACAGCTCCCTTTTATCTATCTGTGAAGAGACACAATCTACTTTCCAAACTGCTGACTGTGGATGTCACTAAGAAACCCATGGCTGGCTGTAGATGTGGGGTTTGGCCTGTTTCCTGATGAGCCACTGCCCAGCAAGCTGGACTCCATTAGTGTCACAGTTCTGTGCGACATGGGGTACAATATAGCTGACATTGAAAAGGCAATCCAGGACAGGGCATTCAATGAAGCCATGAGTACCTATCTGGTCATCCAAGAAAACTAAAGAGTGCCAGAAGTGTGGACTGGAAAATGATGACTTTGGCTATTCCACTGTGTACAACTCCTCAGGAACTTTGCACTAGCCCTCTCTCAATGAAGGGGAGTCAGCTTAGCTGCACAAATTAACACCTTCAGTTTGCCCTCAGAATTTCAATTGCCAGATGATAACAGTTGCCTCTGAAGAGAGGCCAAGGTCCTAGTCTGCCTGTCCTTCCCCTCTGCTCCCCACAAAGCTCCAGTACTAGCTTAATCTGCGGCCAGGATTCTTTTAGCTGGCTGAGCAGACTAGAGAGTTGACACTTGGTTGAAAATGCCCTTCCCTCTTGGTAGCCACATGGGGAATCCATAGCCTCCAGCTGGAATAAGTGATGGGGCTGGAAGAGTGTGGCTCACAGGATAGTCACCATTTTTCACAAACTCTGGAACTGTGTGAAGCCCCCAAACTAATGTCCACAGCTTAAGAACAAAGCTGTTCCAGAGAAAGAGGTGCAGAACTCTGCCACAGCACTAGGGTGTGGAAAAGCAGAGAGGTGTGAAATTGAAGAGCTGCAGAAGGGGAGGGAGTCATACAGGAATTTCACACTGCTGTGTGCCCAATATCCTCAGCAAAGGTCTCAGTCCAGCATAGCCAGGCATAGTCCTAGCATAGCTAGGGGTGTTCTCCAGCTAGCATTCTTTCTAGTGAAAGGACAGCTGACAAGGAGCTGACTTTTAAATGTTGAAAAGTAAGCTGAAATGTGACCTCAAGCTGTCTGTACCTTCTGAGCTTGGTGAATACACCTCAATCCCCTACTTTCAAGTAATGTCACTTTATTAAACAACTTTTCCCATTTGTCCCCGAACACTAAGGTGTTTTTGTCCCAAATGCTGCAGTAGGTCATCATCTCACCTTCCAGATATGTTGCATGTTTTCCTACTTACTTATCTAGTTTGTTTACTTAAGTTTAAAGTGAGGCCCTTGGGCTTCAGAGGGATCTTAGGGGAAGGTGGCATCCTGGACTCGTTTCTCCTTTGGCAGTCTCTAGGTGACTGTGTACAACTCCTGAGAACACTACTTACTCTGGCTGGGTCGAAGCTCAAGGGCACATCTTCATTGGGAAAATAGAGAGAACTGTCTCCATGCACCATGTCAGTAGTTTCTGCCCCAACTTCCCTCCATTTTAATGCAGTTTCTTGTGTGTTCTGTCTACACCTAATCACCATTCTAACATAATGCCATCATCCAAAAGTCCCTTATTTCAGACTTATTTACTCACAGTAAAAAAAAAAAAAAAAAACAGTAAATTTTAAAGACCCGATTTCCTGCACAGGTTACTTACAATTGCAACTGCCCTGGGAGTCCAAATTTCTCTAAGGGGAATCAGAGTGCTGAGGGAGCTGAGTTTCAAATTTGAGAACATTCTGAGCAAACAGAGTCCCTGGTTACACTGGAAAAGTGTATGAATTAAGCTAATTTTCTTTCCTTTCAGGTAGAGGTGGATAAACATGTTAAAAAACAAGAGACCTGAAAAAGCATAGATATATAGTGATGCCTGTGGATGGACCAGGCCTGGGATGACTGTGTCTACACATGAGCAGATATTTGAATGAATCTGTCTCTCTGCCTCTGTCTCTGTCTCTGTCTCTCCTCTCTTTCTCTTTCAGTTTGCATGTACATCACAGGTGCTCTACCACTTGATTCCAACCTCCAAGCCTGCATTTCTTTTTTTTTTGTGAAAATACTGTACAGAGGGGTTTAAATTACATGGGCAAGATAATGAGTACATTTCTTATCAAGCATTGTAGTCTCCTCCTTTGTCTCCCCTTCACATCCCTTCCCATCCTTCCCCCGCCCCCCCCAGTCAATCCTCCCTCCTCCAATCCTCCTCTCCCCTCACCCCTACTCTGCCAAAGTTGTAAAGTTTGTTTTCAACATAACGACTTGTAGATCTCATTATTGCAATAAGTCCACCTGTATTCCCTATTTAAACGATTTGTTTTTTCCCTTCCCCTCCACAAATTATACCAACATCAAATACAGTGAAAGCAGGGGTTATACCGTTGGGGAGGGACATACAAAGCAACAAAGAAATAATCTTATGTGTTAGAAACAATCCCATGAAAGAAAAAAAAAAACATTTGAATACATATCTTAGGGTTCATTTCCCCCTTACATCAACTTATCTGACTGTTTCTGCTTGACTCAGACATATACTAGTTATTGCAAATAAAGGGGACCTTTGCAAATAATGGGACCTATGTTTCTTTGGGCCTGGCTTACTTCACTTAATATAATCTTTTCCAAGTCTTTCCATATCCTAACAAGTGGGGCAATGTCATTCTTTCTGATGGAGGCATAGAATTCCATTGTGTATATATACCACATTTTCTTGATCCATTCATCTACTGAGGGGCTTCTGGGTTGGTTCCATATCTTAGCTATAGTAAATAATGCTACAGTAAACATAGTTTTGCTAGTAGCTTTAGTGTGGTCTTGTTTGTGAGCATTTGGGTAAATGCTCAAAAGTGGGAATGCTGGGTCATAGGAGAGCTCTATGTGGAGTCTTTTGAGGAACCTCCATACTACTTTCCAAAGTGGTTGGACAACTTTACACTCCCAAAAACAATGCAGTAAAGTTCTCTTCTATCCACATCCACTCCAGCATCTGTTGTTATTAGAGTTCTTGATTTTAGCCATTCTAACTGGGGTGAGGTGGTATCTCAATGTTGTTTTGATTTGCATTTCATTTATGGCTAGGGAGGTGTGTCTGTTGGTCATGTGTCTATTGGCCATGTGTCTATTGGCCATACTTCTTTCCTCTTCAGAGAAGTTTCTCTTTAATTCATTAGCCCACTTAATTATTGGGCAGTTGTTTCTTTGAAGATTTGTTGTTGGGGGATTTAATTTTTTGAGTTCCAGGTATATTTTAGTTATGTGACCCTTGTCCATT
The DNA here is from genome assembly GCF_019054845.1 of Dipodomys spectabilis. NCBI lineage: Eukaryota > Metazoa > Chordata > Mammalia > Rodentia > Heteromyidae > Dipodomys > Dipodomys spectabilis. The sequence continues at coordinate 75,581 of NW_024871418.1, forward strand.
GTATGAAGACCTTCTTCCAACCCGTGGGCTTTCTATTGATCTTGCTAGCTATGTCCTTTGCCATACAGAAGCTCTGCAATTTCATGCACTCCCATTTGTCCAACCTTTCTTTGATTTGTTGAGTTTCTGGGTCTCTATTAAAAAAATTTGGACCTGTGCCAAGGAGACCTAGGGTTTCTCCTATTCTATCCTGTAATGTTTTCAGAGTGTCTGCTTTGACTCTGAGGTCTTTGATCCATTTGGAGTTGATTCTGGTGCAGCATGATATATAAGGATCTAGCTTTAGTTTTCTACAAGTAGTTAACCAATTTTGCCAGCACCATTTACTGAAGAGGCTGTCTTTCTTCGATTCTATCTTTTTAGCTCCATTATTGAAGATTAGATGCCAAGCCTACATTTCTATGCTCTGTTTTTGCTGGCTTTAAGTACACTGTTCTGGGTGTGAAGTTCTGGAATAGTTAGGATTTCCGTCTGGAGCCATACATACATGGCAGTACTTTTGACCTTGTTCATCTGGTGAGACACAGGTTGGCTTTTCTAATGTGGAAAAAGGGATTTGTGTACTTATCTGGGGGACAGCTGTGTGAGGGACAAGTTACAAATGGATGTTGAAGGTGTTGGTGGGATAGTGTGTACAATCAATAGGGAGGCAAGGCATGTATACTGTTCAAGAGTGTCTGCACTGAGAATTGGGATATCTTGGTAGAGATTCTGGGAGTCCCCTCAGAGGCCCCCGGGTGTCACCCCTTCTCCAGGGCACCATGCTTCAGCACAGTGCTTCCTTTCTCTTGGCTTTTCTCTGTTGAAGTCTCTAGGCCTCATGAGAAATAGCAAAGTACATTTTGTTCCCCTAGGGAAACAAGACTACTGGGAGACCTGAGTCTAAAGTATTAGAACCTTCTGAACATCCAGAGCCCATTTTTAGCTCCACAAACTTTATGAATTAAAACATTACCCTTCCTTTCAGCACCAGGTGGAGAATCCTAGGAAGGAGCAGCAAGATACATGAGAGAGCATGGAGATATATTGGTGCCTGTGGATGGACGGGGCCTGGATGGACTTTGCCCTGCTTGATATGACTGCATTGGGACATGAGCAGAAATTCAGTATGTTTGGATATGATCCATCACTGGGTTATTTGTGTTCGCTTCTCCAGGGCCATTAGATTTCCACATAGCAAGTGCTTTGGTCTGATGCTGCCTCAGCTGACAAGCATGTAATAGGGAGGATTTCGGCACACCTGATTTTGCTATGTGTGCACAAGTGTCAGGAGGCTGAGCCTGCAAAACAGGCTGATGAGATTTGCAGCAGAAGGTGGGCTGTGACTTCTGTTGGATCAATGATCCAGCTCAGGGTTATTTGGGGAATAGAGCACAGCTAACAGGTTGAGAGTGTATTCCATTGAGAAGAAGCAATGCAGAACAAAAGAGGGCAAAGGATGGGCACCTTCCTGATAGGCAAGGTTGATACTGATGCTGAAAGACAGCTGAGAGGATGAAGCTAAGGACTCCTGAATTCCACATGGACCAGTCTCCAGTGAAGAGGGTGTATGGGAAGGGAAATAGTGTTAATTTCCATATTTTCTCAGTCCTTTCCATTCCTTTCTTTTTGTTGTGGGTATATATTTGTGAGTGTGTGCTGGTACTGGCACTTGAACTGGGTGATTTTCTCTCTGTGTCTCCTTTTCTCTCTCTTCTTTCTCCCCATTTCCTCTCTCCCCTTTTCCAGCTAACTTCCCTCCAGACTATTCATCTCTTCCTCTTCTTCCTCTTTTCCTATTCTCTTTCTTCTTCTCTTCCCTTCTCCCTTCCTCTGTCCTCATAAATCTGTCTTTTTCTTTCCTGCCTCTCTAGATCTTTCTCTTTGAGTTTGCATGTTCATAACCGGTGCTGTACCACTTGAGTCACACCTCCAAGCCAGGATTTTTCTAGTTAATTGAAGATGAAGTCTGCCCAGGTTGGCTTTAACTGTGATCTTCGGGGTGTTAGCTTCTGGAAGAGTTAGGATTACAGGCATGATACACCACCATCAGCAATGCTTTTGATCTTGTTAAACTGGTGTAGCACAGGATGGCTTCTCTGATGTGTAGTTATCTGAGGGACAGGTGTGTGAGGAACACCTTGAAAATGGTTGGGGGAAGGACAGGTGTGGTAGGCTGCTGTGCCAAATGCACAGGGTGAGAAGTACATGCACAATTGAACGGTGTGAACACTGAGTGATGTCATATCTGGGTATAGATTCTGTGAGTTCCCAGAATCCCCCAGCTAACACCTCCTTCCCCAGAATTTGGGCACTGTTCTTCCTCTCCCCTTCAGTTCCCATGAGAAGGCTCTAAGCCTCATGGAAGAATAGCAGAGGCCTGTTTTTGTTCTTAGGGTATCAGAGTGCTGGTGAGCAGAATTCTGAACATCCAGAGCTCATTTTTTTCTTTTTATTTATTTATTTTTAAAATTTTTATTGGGAAAATACTGTACAGAGGGGTTACAATTACATGGGCAAGATGAGTACATTTCTTATCAAGCATTGTAGCCTCCTCCTTTGTTTCCCCTCCCCATCCCTTCCCATCCTCTCCCCACCCTCATTCCCAATCCGCCCCCCAGCAAATTTGAATCACATAAATGTATGAATTAAAATACTTTTCCTTCCTCTCAGCTAGAGGTGGAGAAATCTGTGAAGGAGCAAGAAGCCTAAGAAAGCATGAAGATATTGGATGGACCCTGCCTGGGATGAGTGCATCTGTACATGAGCAGAAGTTGGGTAAGATTGGATGTGATCCTCCACCCCTGGGCTATTAGTGTTGATTCAGCCAGGGACATTAGATCTGCACACAGAGGCAGTGCTGAGGGCTGATGCTGCCTTTGGTGACAAGTGTGTAATGGAGGAGTTAGGCTTTTGGTATGTGTGCACTGTGATCAGGAGGCTGAGCCTGAAGAGAAGACTTGAGATTTGCAGCTAGAGCTGGGCTTGGGCCTCCTGGTGGATGAGGAGTCCAGGTCAGGGCTATTTGGGGTGCAGAATGAGATGGGATTCTGGTAAGAGAAGCACTGAGGGCCACAAGAGGACAAAGATGAGTACCTGGTAAATGACAGGATGCACACTAAACCTAAATGAGAAATGACAGGAGCTAGGTTATGAAAGGAGCTGAGGAATCCTGAATTCCACATGGACCAGTGGTCAGTGAAGAGGGTAGGTGGAAGGAAGTACTTTTGATTTCCATGATTCGTCCATGCTTTTTTCCCCTTTTTCTTTTTGTGTGTATGCTTATGCTGGTACTGGGACGCTTGACCTCAATGCTGTTTTCTTATTCTGTTTCCTTTTTTTTCTCCTTCCTATCTTCCCTTTTCCAACATTCCCTCCTCTACCATCTTCTTCCCTTTTCTTTCTCCCCATAACTTCTACTATTCTACTTCCCCTATCCCACTTCTTGTTCCCTTCATGCACACTTCCATTCTCTCTCCTTCACTTCCTGCTCTTGAATCTGACTCTCTCTGGTTTCTCCTTCCTCTTTCATGCTTTCTCTTTTTCAGCTGGCATGGTCATGTCTTGTTTACTATCACTTGAGTCACACCTCCAGACTTGCAAACCTCCAAATAGTCTGCAAACCTCCAAAGGGGAAGGCTTTTCCTTTTGCTTCCTTCCTCCTCTGCATGCCTCTCCAGTGGCCTATCTACAGGCCTCAGAGCTCTTCACAGGGTGGCCCTGCTCTGCTCTGCTTTGGTTGGAGCCTCTTGCTGTCTGTCTCTCCCCAGCTCCTGCTCCTCAGAACAGACAGACTATATATAGGCTGGGCCCCTCCCCCACTCCAACAGCTATAAAAGTTTCAACCTCCACTAATTGCCCTGCCCCCAGGAATCCCACTGTTCCATCCCTTCTTGACCCCCTCCCACAGCTAGGCCCAGGGTAACAATGAGCTCAGCATGTGGGGGGAGGAGGATGCCTTTGGCCATGCTGTTTATTACACTACCATTACATGATAGCTCCTGGCCTGCATTTTTCTAGTTAAGTGAAGATGGTGTGTTCCCAGACAGGCTGCTGGGATAGTTAGGATGACAGGCAGCGCCTCCAGCATCAGGCAGTGCATTTGACTTTGTTAGTCTGCTGTGGCATAGCTTGTTTTCTGTGTTGTTATGAAAGGGATTTGTGTGCTTATGTGAGGCACAGCTGTGTGAATGAGACCTCAGAAATGGTTGTGGGAGAAAGGGGGTGGTGGGCTGGTAGACAAATTGACAGGGAGGGAGGGACATGTGCACTGTACAAGAGGGTCAGCACTGAGTGTTAGCTTATCTTGGTAGAGACACAATGAGTCCCCAGAGTAGCCGCCAGAGCACCAGGCTTTGGCATGGTGCTTTCCCTTGGCAGTTCCAAGGGAAAGACTATTGGCCTCATGGAAGAGTATACCCTAATTTTTATGCTGGGCGAACCAGCATGCTGGGAGAGCTGATGTTCAATAGTCAATCATTCTGAACACCAAGAGTGCATTTTTGGAATCACAAAGTGTATACGTTAAAATATAACCCCTTTGTTTCAGCTAAACATGGTGAAATATATGAAGGAAAAGGAGACCTGAGAAGGCACGGAGATATAGTGGTACTTGTGGATGGACGGGGCCTGGATGGACTCTGCCTGTAGACACATCCTGCCTGGGCTGACTGTATTCCCACATGAACAGAAATTCAGGAAGATTAGATATGAGCCTTCACCACTGCGATATTTGTGTTGGTTTAGGCATGACATTAGCTTTGCCCAGAGAGGCTATGTGGAGACTGATGCTGCCTTTAGGTGACAAGCATATGATGGGGAGGAATTGGGCAGACCTGGCCTTTGCTATGTGAACACTGGGAATAGGAGGCTGAGACTGTAGAGCAGACTGATGCGATTTTCAGCATGAGGAAGGCTGGGCTGTCATTGATCCAGCTCAGGGAAATTTGAGTAGCAGTGATTCCCTCAAAGAATGGATAGGATTCTAGTGAATGAAGCAATGAGGGCCACAAGAGGGCAAAGATGGGTACATGGTGAATGATAGGGTAGACAGCAATAATAAAGGAGAAATGACAAGATCCAGGTTATGAAGAGAGCTGAGGAATCCTAAATTCCATGTGGACCAGTGTTCGGTGAAGAGGATGGGTGGAAGGGAAGTACTCTTGATTTCACTATATTCCCTTTTTCTTTGTTTGTGTGTGTGTGTACGTGAGTACGTGCTAGAGCTGGGGCTTGACGTCTGTGTAATTTTTCTTATTCTCTTTCTGTTTCTTTCACTTCACTCTCTCCCCTTTTTCCTCCTTTCCCCCATCATCTCTCTTCCCTCCTCTTCTAACCTATACCATCTCCTCCTCTACTTCCCCTTCTTCTCATCTTCCTCTCCTCTCTCCTTTCCATTACCTCTCTTTCCCTCTTCCTGTTCTTGAATCTCTCTTAGACTGTTTGTTCACACAAGGCTAGAACTCCACTACTTAGAGCCACAGTTCCACTTGGTTTTCTGATGGTTAATTAGAGATGAGTCACTTTCCTGCCAGGGCTGGCTTTGAACCAGGTCCTCAGAGCTCATCCTCCTGAGTCGCTAAGATTTCAGATGTGTGCCACCAGAACCCAGCCAGAGGTGAACTTTTGGTTCAATCCTGACCTCCTGCACATGAACTGCAACACAGGAGTGCTTTTCCATCACACTTCCATTCAACATTCCACATTCCTCTTTCTCTCGTGCAACATTCTCCTCTTCCTTTTTGTACCTTTCTTCAAAGTCACCTAAATCTAATTATTAGATCCTCTCTCAATTTTCCAAAGCACTAGCTAGCATTCCCATTCACTAGCATCCCCTTTCATGTAGCTATTTGCTAGAAAGTAAAAGCTTTGACCCTAAGTGGCTTTGGTATTTCTTGAGAAAATTTCTAGCAATTTGTAGTTATCCTAAACACTGTACTGAATGAATGAAAACATTATTCTATTGGCGATAGAAAGTTTGAGTTTTAAGCGCAATTTTTCTAGAATCTGATCACAGCCTAAACTGCCACTGGAAACATCCCTGAAAATTTCTTAGAGGTGGTACTTTCCTTTCCAGGCATTCCATCAGAAGTCTCACTTTATTCTGAATATACAAGTCTGCCAATGCCATGAAAAACTAGTTGGTTTCAACCTACTCAGTGAGAGGGGGCAGGGGGGGAACGAGTTTTATTACCACCCTCCTCCTCCTCCTCCTCCTCCTCCTCCTCCTCCTCCTCCTCCTCCTCCTCCTCCTCCTCCTCCTCCTCCTCCTCCTCTTCCTCCTCCTCCTTCCTGGGGTTTGAACTCATGGCTTGAGCAATGTCACTGAGCTTCTTTTGCTTAAGGCTAGCACTCTACCTCTTGAGCCACAGTGCCACTTCCAGCTTTTACTGTTGATATGGTACTGAGGAGTTGAACCCAGAGCTTCATGCAGGCTAGGCAAGCACTCTACCACTAAGCCACATTCCTAGCCCATCACTACTTCTATTCTACCATATCTATGCTGTTTTTCTGCACCAGGATTTTCTGTGTGTGTGTGTTTGTCAGTGTTGTGGTTTGAACTCAAAGTGTGAACTCTGTCCCTTCACTTTTTTTTTTAACTTTTATTGTAAAGAGGCTATACAGAGGAGTTAGAGTTACATGAGTAAGGTAATGAGTTCATTTCTTTTTTTTTTTTTAATTTTTTTTAATTACTTTTTGGTCCGTTCATGGGGCCTGAACTCTGGGCCTGGGCGCTGTCCCTCAGCTCTTTAGCTCAAGGCTAGTGCTCTACCACTTGAGCCACAGCGCCACTTCCGGCTTTTTTCTTTCTGCTTATGTGGTGCTGAGGAATCAAACCCAGGGCCTCGAGCATGCAGGGCAAGCGCTCTACCACTGAGCCACCTTCCTAGCCCATGAGGTCATTTCTTGTCAAACATTTTTAACACCTTTTTTTCAAGTTTTTAATTTTTTAATTGAGATTAAGTGATTACATACATTTCATAAAATTCACAGTATTGTGGGATAGAGATACTTAAAGTCACAAACACTTTTTAACCTTCATGAGGCGCATTGTCATTATCATGGTCTATAAGGCTTATGGTCTCTACAAACTTGACTTAAATTTTATTGAGTAGCTTTGTATATGTGGTCATCAAAGAGATTAGTTTGTAGTTCTCTTTTTTTGTTGGATCTTTGCCTTGTTTGGAGATGAGTGTGATACTGGCTGTTTATTGAGTGGTAAGGACTTTCCTGTCCAGGCTGTCTTTGAACTCTGATCCTCAGATCTCAGTCTCCTGAGTAGCTCAGCTCAAATTATGGGGTTTTGTTTGTTTGTTTGCTTGTCAGTCGTAGAGCCTAGCCTCTGTCCCTGAACTCTTTTTCCTCAAGGCGAGGGCTCTACCACTTGAGCCATGGTACCACTTCTGGTTCTCTGGTAGTTTATTAAAGATAAGATTCTCATGGACATTCCTGCCTGTGCTGGCTTTGAACCATGATCCTCAGATCTCTGCTTTCTGAGTAGCTAGGATTACAGGCGTGAACCACCAATGCCTGGCTCATGATATTGTTTTGATAGTGAAAAGATCCTGTCCAGAAGTCAAGATGGCCTTCACTGTTCCTGGCTCTGCCGTCTTCTTCAATCTTGAAAATTTTTCAAGATTTTCTTGACTGTTTTCAAAATTATATGCCACTTCTATTTTATCGATTGTTTTTCTACTTAGTCTTGTCTGAAGTTTTATCATGAGTTGACTTGGGTCTTGCATGGTTGGAAGGCTGTCGTGAAGTGACACTGTGTGCCTCCCACTGCATCCTACCAGATGGCTGGGGACATCAGTTTGTCCCAGCAGTGAAGTAGGTAATTTTGATCACTTGAAGATAGCCAAATTTGCCTGTTTTTCTACTGTAAAAATTCTCCTCTACCTTTGTGACTGAGTGATGTATGGGAAAACACGTAAGGCTGTGGAAATATACCATTCCTCACACCACTGACAGTTTACTTATGTATTTACATATTTATTCATATCTGAACTGGCTAAGGGATTCCTGTTGAATGCATTGGGTTGTAATTCCACTCCTGTCATGGTTTTGTGTGCAAATGGTTTCAGACTTGGCCAGTGGGAGCTCCTTCTAAAAGACTTTATTAGTGCTTTAATTTAATTTAATTTAATTTTTTTTTGCCAATCCTGGGGCTTGAACTCAGGGCCTGGGGGCACTATCCTTGAGCTTCTTTTGCTTAAGGCTAGCACTTTACCTCTTGAGCCACAGTGCCACTTCCAGCTTTTACTCTTTATGTGGCAGAGAAGAACCCAGGGCTTCATGGATGCTAGGCAAGCACTCTACCCCTAAGCCCTCATAAGTTCTTTTGTTCTTCACTAATACTCAAGATTGATGTTTATTTAGTACCTTCCATGCTCTGGCCTTTCAATCAACTATTATCCCAGGAGCTGTGGCTGATTGGCATTTAGAAACCAACATCTTTTCTTTTGAGATATTATTGTTCCTAGGCCCTTTTGGAGAAGACAACTGGAAAATATATAAAATGAATATACAAAATACATGTATGCATGTATGTGGGTGTGCATTGATATATACAACTCCATACATGTATATTTACACATACACACATTTAAATTTATATTAATTTCTTTTAGTAGTACAGAAATGTAAACTCAGAGCCTCTTGCTTGCTTTGCTTGTTTCCTAGTAATTCAGCCACCCTTTAAGCCCTGCTTTTTGCTGGTTGGTTTGGAGGTGAAGTCTAATAAACTTTCCTGCCTGGACTAGTCTCAAACTTCAGTGTTCAAGCTCTTAACCTCCTGAGTTTCTCAACTTCTTATTTGTACACCAATCTATGTATATATATCCATCTATATATACTCAAAATCATGAGTTCGCACTGGCACCTCCAATTGCAATCTCACCCCAAATATTCTTCCAGGATTTTTTTTTTCTTTTCCATATTTGTAACTACCAAGAAACCCATTACCCTTGATAGGATGACTTACTGAGTCATTCATTCTGTTTGTAAACAATCTCCTGTGATTGCCTGTGATGTTGTAAAATAATGTATTCGGCCTTTTTCCATGGTTCCTGACATAGAAATCCAAAAACACTCATGCTTTCCTGAGTAACAGGGGTGGTAGTAGGATCTTTTGTTGTACTACTTGGTCATTGACCCTGGTTGCTCAATCAGAGCTCCTAAGACCTTAGTAATTTCCTGAGTTGTAGTAGCATCTGACCCAGAGCTATGAAATCCTTTGGAATTTCCTGTCACAAAAGCATGTTCTAAGAGGTGCAATCCTTGATGTACACCTGGATAGGCTCAGGATGGGAGATGATCTTTTTATGATGGACTGGTAGTGCGAACCTTTAATCCCAGCATTTAGAAGGATAATGCAGAAGGGTCTTGAGTTCAAGGCAGGCCTGGGCTACAGTAAAACCATCTTTTAAAAAATCAGCTTTAATAGGTACATTATTTGGGGATTAGCTCCAAATTTTGTTTTTTGGTTTCATGAAATTTTGTTATGTCTGTTAAATTTATACTTGCCAAGAGATTCAAACCTGCCTGATCAGCCCATTCTCTCTCTATTGCTCTGTCTCTATCTGTCTTTGTCTCTCTGTCTGTGTCTTTCTGTCTCTCTGTCCCCCTGTCTCTGTGTCTGTCTGTCTGTCTCTCTCTCCCCCTCTCTCCCTGTCTCTGGTCGATGTCCTCATGGTTACCACATGGTTTCCAAGGTAGCAGTAGCAGCATCCTCCCATGTGCCCAGTGTTCTTTGCAATGCTCCGCTAGGCCTCATGGAAGAGTAGTAGTAGAGTCCCCCAAGTTCTCACAGAGACTTGATTCTTGTGACTATTTACCAGTCCCTTACACACTAGTTCATTCATTTCAGGAGGCATGACTAGTGCTGTGAGCCCAGCATGCCTGGCATAGTCTCCGTGTAACACACTCAGGCCGAGTGCCTGGTGCTACAGGATTCTGCAGCCGAGTTTCTGGTCAAAGTAAATCTGACACTGAGCTGGCCTTCCCAGGCTGAAAGACAAGTGGAAAAGTAGCCTGAAGGTATCTTTACCTTCAGAGGTGGTAGGGGTTGCAGCTTGATCACATGGTGACTTCATCCGACAACCTTTTACCTTTGTCCTTTGAGGTGTTTTTGTTCCAAATGCTACAGCAGGTAATCACCTTACCTTCCATGTATGTTTCTTGTCTGTTTATATACTTATTTGTTTTATTTACATTTGAGCTGAAGCCCATAGATCTGAGGGTCAGGAGGCATCCTGGACTCTGCTTCTCCTACTGTGGGCTCTAGATGACTGGGTCCAACTCTTGAGCACACTCGTTACACTGGCTGGGTTGGAGCATAAGTGCAAGTCTTCATTGGGAAAGAAGAGGGACCTGTCTCCTTGTACCATGTCAGTGGTTTTCTGCCCCACTTTCCTCCATTTCAATGCAGTTTCTTGTGTTTTTGTTTTCGTTATAATCCTCCACTCATCAGTATCCCAACATAAAGCCATCATCCAGGAGGACCCGATTTCACATTTATTGGCTCACAGTGGTAAAAGATAAAACATATATTTAAAAGACCCTAATGCATACACCCTGAAGTCGTTATTGCAACTTCCTCTGTTAGCCCAATTTTTCTCCTCAAGTAACCAGTGTTGTGAGTGCTGTGTTTCACATATGAGACCACTGTGAAGATGTACAGCCTATTTTTGGAATCACAAAGTATATTAATTAAAATATTTCCTCTTCCTTTCAGTGAGAGCTAGAGAAACTTCTGAAAGAGCAGGAGACCTAAGAGAACATGGAGGTATAGTGGTGCCTGTGGATGGAACAGGCCTCTGTGGACTTGGTCTGAGGATGGACCCTGCCTGGGATGACATGAGTGGCGATTCAGTAAGATTGGATGTGACCCTCCACCACTGGGTTATTTGTGTTGGTTCATCCAGGGCCATTAGATTTCCACACAGAGGAAGTGCTGAGGGCTGATGCTGTCTTGGGTGACAAGTGTGTGATGGGAAGGACTTGGGCACAGCTGGATTTTGCTCTGTGGACACTGGGGTCAGGAGGCTGAGCCTGCAGAGCTGACTGATGAGATTTGTAGCAAGAGGAGGGCTGGGTCTCCTGGTGGACAAGTGCAGTTCAGGATTATTTGGGGAGCACCTCAAAGAATGTGGTGGGATTCTGGTGAGAGAAGCAGTGAGGCCTAAAGAGGGTAAAGGATAGGCACCTGGTGAATGACAGGGTTAACATTGATGCTGGAGGAGAACTGAGAGGCGGAAGGTCATGAAGGGAGCTGAGGAATCCTGAACTACTCATGGTCCAGTGTTCAGTGAAGAGGGTACGTGGGGAGGGAAGTAATGTTAAATTCCATGATGTTTCCATGCCTTTTATTTTTTTCCTTTTGTTTCTTTGTTGTGTGTATGTGTTTGTGAGTGTGTGCTGGTACCAAGGCTTTATCTCAGTGCTTTTTTCCTTAATTCTCTTTCTGTTTCTTTTTCCCTCACTTTTCTCTTTCATCTTTCCCCACCATTCCCCCTCTCTACCATCTCTCATTCCTCCTCTTCCTCTACCTCATACTGTCTCTTAGTCTACTTTTCCTTCCCCGCATCTTCCTCTTTTCTTACCTCTCTTTTTCTTCCTGTTCTTAAATCTGTCTCTAACTCTGTCCATTTCTCTGTCTCAGTCTTCCTTTTTCTTTCTCTTTTTCAATTTGCATGTTCATGCCTGGTGATCTACCACTTGAGTCACACCTCCATGTCTGTATTTTTCTAGTTAATTGAAGATGGAGTCTTCTCAGACTGGCTGAAACTGCAATCCAGGTATCAGCTTCTAGGATAGTTAGGATTACAGAGACTCCAGCATCAGGCAATGCACTTGACTTTGCTCATCTCTTGTGGCACAGGTTGGTTTCTCTGTTGTTATGAAAGGGATTTGTGTACTTATCTGTCACTGACACACAGCTGTGTCAGTGACACATTAAAAATGGGAATAGAAGGAAGGTGGTGTTAGTCTGCTGTGCAGAATGGACAGGGAGAGAAGGACATGTATAGTGTAAGTGTATCAACTATCAACACCCTTAGAATATCAGAACATGTGCACACTCAAGGACATGTGCACCCATATTTCCTAGTGAAACAGCATGATTGAATAGCAGCTTCCTTCTGTTTTTACCAAGATGTCTCAGAAGCACACAAGCAGATGGCTGCTCAGGAATTCCTCTGGGAATCAGCCTCCTTCAAACCCAACCTGATGTGCACATCGAGAGGGAATTAGGAAGGAAAATGTGCTCTTTTCTTCCTTCAAGTTCAGCTCTCAATGCAGAGCTAGATGTGTCAGAAATGATCTCCTCTTAGTGATGTAGAGACTTCCAGGAGACAAGGCCTTGCTGCCCCAAGAAGTGCAGCTGAGGCTCAGAGTGAGGGAGTGGGCTTCAATTCACATCTGTGGGTTTGGCTTATGAGGCTAGTGTCTTGTATTCCTAGTGCAGTAGAGAGTGTGCCTCATTGCCGCTGTGATTTCAGTGTTGGGTTGCATTGTGGAGATGGGGGAGAGGGGCAGTATGCCAAGCAGGAGGCAAGTCATTTTATGATTCCATGCCAGCCTTGTCTTAAGGGGCAAGATGAGTTTTCTGTCCAAAACTCAGGTCTACCTTTGACTTTTCAATGGATGGTCTGATGCACAGGCATGCTAGAACACCTTTATGGAACAGCTGCAGTGCATTTGGCTCAGCAGGTGAAGGAGACAGGACCAAAAGTTGGCCCAGAGAATGAGGCTACCACCGCTTAGCCAGAATATCACACAGACCATTATGAAGGCTCCTAGCCAGCAGGACTGGATCAGGGCTGGAGGAAAGACTTGGAAGAACTGAAGAGGGAGGAGCCAATGTGGGATGGAAAGGCTTCCCAGAAAAGGAGCAGGGGTGCTGGTGTGTGCATTCCATCTCCATGTGTGAGATTGAGGCACACAAGGCTTCAGGCAAAGGGTATGGAAACACAGGTGAGGAGACCATGAGGCAAGGGTGAGAAGGGCTGTGGAGAGGAATCTTGAGAAAGTAGTGGGAAAGAGCTTTGACCATGTGCAGCAGGATACTTGTCAAGTAAGTGTGTGAGGGAATCAGTAGGCCTTCATTCAATGGATATTTACTGAGTGACCACAGGGTGAGAGACATCATGCTGAAGACTGACACAATGCTGGGAACAGCACAAAAATATCTCTCCATGTGAGTTTTCACTCAAGCATGGAGAATGACATTACCCAGATTTACAAAAGTAATAAAGAGAATACATCAGAAGGAAGATGTAAGGAAGAAAGAATGAGTAGGATGAGTAGTGGGAATACTGTGTGTTTGCATGCTTGTGTGTGTGTGCATGCATGTGCATAAGGTTGTATTTTTGAGCAGGGTATCATAGAGTAGACCTCTTTGGTGGGTGGGGATGAGGCAGGATGTGGGAGTGAGCAGCTGGGTGTCTGGGGAAGAGCATTCTAGGCAGTAGAAATAGCAGCTACTTGAGAGACTGAGTTAGGAATGTCATTTGTGTCCAGGATTTGGAGATTAGCCAAAGTAAAAAAATGAAAGAAATGAAGAAAGAATGAAAAGAAAAGAATGAAGAAAAGAAGGAAGAAAGGAAGCCTGGCGTAGGTGGCTCCAACCTTTAATCCTAACTAGTCAGGAAGCTAAGTCCTGAGCATCGTGGTTCTCAGCCAACTCAGGCAGGAAAGTTAATGAGACTCTTATCTCCAACAAGTTACTTAGAAAAAGCCAGAAATTGCAATGTGGCTCAAATGGTATAGAGCATTAGTTTTGAGCACAAAGAGTCTCAGGGACAGTGCCCTGGTCCTGAATTCAAGCTCCAGGACTGGCAAAGAAAAAAGAAAGGGAAAAGAGAAGAGGGAAAGTAAAACAGATTGGTGAAAAAAAAAGTTTTAGAATCAAAGGAACTTTTCAGTCTGATCCAATCTGATCATACATTACTGTAGTTTTAAAGAGAAGTAGTGTTTGCCCAGAGTTTTGTAGTCAGTGACGATCAGCGTTCAGGATTATAGAGTACTCTTTTAACTTTTAGAAGTGTACTCTTTTTTTTTTTTTTTTTTTTTGTCGGTCGTGGGGCTTGAACTCTGGGCCTGGGCGCTGTCCCTCAGCTCTTCAGCTCAAGGCGAGCGCTCTACCACTTGAGCTACAGCGCCACTTCCGGTTTTCTGGTGGTTTATTGGAGATAGGAGTCTCACGGTCTCTCCTGCCCGGGCTGGCTTTGAACCGCGATCCTCAGATCTCAGCCTCCTGAGTAGCTAGGATTACAGGCGTGAGCCACCGGCGCCCGGCCTCTTTTAACTTTTAATCCACTGTTTTCTCTGAGAATATTTCTCAGTTTAATGCTTCCATTGGTCCCAAAATAGATGAGATTTATATTGCTCTGCTTATGCATTATAGTTTTGTGCTCAGCTTTATTTATTTATTTTTTATCGATCATGAACTCTGGGCCTGAGCGCTGTCCCTCAGCTCTTCAGCTCAAGGCTCTACCACTTGAGCTAAGGGCACCACTTCTGGTTTTCTGGTGATTTGTTGGAGATAAGAGTTTCACGGACTTTCCTACCCAGGCTGGCTTTGAATCACAATCCTCAGATCACAGCCTCCTAAGTACTAGGATTACAGGCGTGAGCCACCGGCGCCCGGCCTCAGTTTTATCTTTGAAGTGAACATTTAAATAGAAAAAAAAATCCTTTTCAAGTTGTTCTACCTTACTAAAGAATAAGTTTACCTTATTAAAGGATAAATTTAGTTAATGGAAGCCAGTTTGGAAATAAGGAAGAACCGGTTGTTGAACAGGATAATGAAGAAACTTAGCTCCCAATTTGACCTCTAGGTTTTGGATACTTTTTATTGTATGGCAAAAATTTGATCTTGACTATTTTATTACTGTCTCCTTTGTAACCCCATTTGAAACTTGAAAATGATCTTTTGTAATACCAATCTCTTTCTATGAGAATATCTAGAACATAAAAGTTGGTCATTTTTTAAATTATTTTTTTAAGCTGGTCATTTTAAAAGAACCATTGTTGGAAAACCTCCTTGCTTTATGAAATACCTCAATTCTGAAGATTACATTTTGAAAAGGTTTGGAATATTTAGTTGGGTGCAAGTGGCTTATGTTTGTAATTCCAGCTACTATAATTATGGCTACAAAGCCAGAAGTGGAGATATGGCTCAAATGGTAGAGCATTAGCCTTGAGCAAAAAGGTTCGCAAGAATGGGGGTGGCTCTGAGTTCAAGTCCTAGAACTGGCAAACCAAAAAGTTTGTAAATTACACTACTGGCAGTTTTAAAAGCTTTACATATTGTGAAGTCGCCAGTTTATTAGATTTATCAGATCTAACAATACATTGTCTTTCTGTGTCCTGGGAGTCTCCAAGAATTTTATTAATAACTATTATGGAGTTAACAAAGCCTTTTGGAACCAGAAAAGCCTAGAGACAAGCTCTTCTTTTGGATACAGATTCCATGTACTAATTAGAGAAAAATGGGCTAGGATTTCTGTTCTCTTGGACAATGTTTAGGGTACTTCCAAGACAGATAGCTAAGCCTCACTCTACTTTATTCAGTGGCATTCATGCAATGTATTTCCTCATTACTGAATTTATGGAATGCATATATAATAATCTAATGTTTGTGTATACTCTCATCTTTATAAATTACAACTGATATTTGTAGGTTGGACACTCGTGGCTCACACATGTAATTCTAGCTACTCAGGAGGCTGAGAGCTGAGGATAGGTATTCAAAGCCAGCCCATTCAGGAAAGTTCAGAAGACTCTTATTGCCAATAAGCTACTCAGAAAAAGCTGGAAGTTGCACTATGGCTCAAGTGGTAGAGTGCTAGGCTTGAGCACAAAGAGGCTCAGGGACAGCACCAGGCCCAGAGTTTAAGCCCCAGGGTTGGGGAAAAAAAAGCTAAAGGACAGTGTGTAGGCCATAAGTTCAAGCCCTGGTAACACACACACACACACACACACACACACACACACACACACACACACACATAAGAGGTCCCAGGTAGAGAAGGCTGTTTAAACTAAGATTGACCACAGTATATGAAGAGCCATAAATGGAATGCTTTGTTATTGCATATTTGTTTTTGTTTTCAAATAATTATTTAATTAGAAATATTCAGGCCAAGTGGTAGCATGGAGAGCTGATACAGATATTTAGATATTACAAGATCCAATGCAGGTCTAAATTGGACCTGGATTTTTTAGGCCGATTAACTGTCTACATGAATTTAATTTATTAAATAGTGTCATGTTCTGCTTTGAAGTGTATAAACACAACTACAAGAGTGTTTCTGCTGTATTCTGAGTAGATATTTTCACAAAGTGTAGTTTTTAATTTCTTTAACATTTGACAGTGTTTGTGGCAATCACTTTTCCATTAATAACTACAGTGAACACATCTTTACTACTTTCCAGGCTGGGAACCACACAAACGAAAAGGTTATACTTTCAAAAAAAAAAACACATTTTGACCTGAGGTAAAGTTTTCCGTAGTCCTATCCTATTCTACACACACCAAGCAATTATTCTCTAGCTCACATCATCTAGGAATCCCACAATTCAATGCAATACTGATCATATGATTGCTCAGGAACAATTAGATGAAAGAGATAGGGAAGGGCATGGAATGGTGTTGTTTTCTACTCTCCATTTCCTGGAGGTTGGTGGGTAAAGGCTAAAGGTTTCAATCCCCCAATCTTTTTTTAATCACTTAGCTATCTAGGGTTTCTACTCTAAGCAATTGCACTAGCATAAATTCAGGTGTTGTTGAAATAAATTCATTATAAATAAAAAGACATTCATATCACTCAGGAAATTCTGAGATTTTTAGAAACTCTGTTCCAGGAATCAAGGACAAAGATCAAATATATTTCTTCTCATACTAATAGGTATCGCTCTGAGCACTAATTTTACCTATGACTCCATAAAAAGCATACTGTTGCTATACACATTTGATATCAGAAGCAGTAAGTGATTTGCCCATAACCATAAAATTCATAGGTAGTAAGATTTTTAATTTAATTAATCTACCTTTGAAAAAAAGTGTAAAAATCTCTCTCTCTCTCTCTCTCTCTCTCAAAACTTCCCCCATCCATGAGTGGCATGGCCCCTCCTGTTCCTTCACAAGGTATTCTTTTCCTAGCCCACAGAGCAAACAGGAATGTTGCTCTGGCTGACATGTCCAGCGGTGGTATAACATCTTCATTCAAAATCACTTCCAGCAGACATTTCTGTTTTCTACAAACAAATGAGTGAGTATTTGCAAGTGTGATTTTGTCCCTCTACTTTGTCACAGAATGACAACTTCTTCATATCTGGTATGTCTAGATGGACTAAATGTGGTCTTTGAAAAGGTTTGGAGAAATTGAGAGAAGCCTTTTCATATCAAATCCACAGTGAATCTTCAGGGGATTCTGGTGGGCATATGTGGCTGTCACTCTAGTATTCCTTGGATGGCACCAGCACTACTGTCTTGGCCATGAAATATTGCACAGGCTGTCATCCAGTGAAGAGAGCTGCGAGAGGCCGCACCTGGAAGATGGCGCAGGCTTCCGCCCTCCGCCTTCCCGATGGCGAGTGCTCTCTGTGGTAAACAACTCTTTATATGGCTAAGGCAAAGAATCTGGCTTGCTTCCGCACACCTGAGCCTATTGGTGGATCCCACGTGGCATATCAGGGTTGGCTACCCAGCGGGTACTTAAGGCTGTGGGGAATTCTCCCCGGGGTTGGGGTCAGAAGATTACTCAAAGGTCCTGAATAAACTGCAGAGAGAAGAGCTCAGTGTCGCATCTTCCTTGCTGGTCGAGGTGGTCGTGACAATCCAGGACTTCTAGTTTCACCCCAGTTGTCTAGGGCCAGCAGTTCTCACTGCACCTCAGTCTTTCTCTCTTTTTCTCTACCTTCCTTCCTTCCTTCCTTCATTCCTTCCTTCCTTTCTTCCTTCCCTCTTTCTCTTCCTCTCTTCCTCCCTTCTACCCCCTCCTCCTCTTCCCCCTCCTCCTCCTTTATTTTTTTTGGTGCCAATCCTGGGTGCTCTCTCTGGGCTTCATTTTGACCAAGGTTAGCACTCTACCACTTGAGCTACAGTTCCACTTCTGACTTTTTCCACATAGTTCATTAAAGTTAAGAATCTTAAGGACTCTCCTGCCCTGACTAGTGTGCAATCGTGATCCTCAAATCTCAGTCTCCCGAATAGCTAGGATCAAAGCCTGATTCACTAGTCCCAGCTCCATCCAGAGTTTAGTGTTGCACCCAGTGTAAGAAAAAGTCTTTTCTATACAAGTACAGTAGTTTGTTTCCTTTGTTAATCTTAGGAGATTTTTTTTTGTTTTTGAAGGGTTTCGATTTTGCCTAGGTGGCTTGGGTCTTGTTAATCATATTTTAGTTTTCCTGAGCACTTTAAGACATCCTGTTTAAAGCTCCTTGAAGTGTAATTACATCCTGTTAATTAGGCCACATGCTTTTGCAGATTGTGAACCTGAACTCAGCCAATGTGAGCAGAGGGGCAGGGCTTGCTTGGTTAGCTATGTGTGCTTGCTTGCCAGATGCCTGTCTATGACTTACCCTTATTCAGAAATAAACTTTGCTTTGCAGAGTTCTTTTCTTTCCTATGCGACACTCTGACATCCAGAGCTATTTCTAACACTGGTTATCTGGGACTTCGAGTTGTTCTGCTGTCATCAAGGGCTTCTCATTGAACTCCAGTTATCTGGGGCTTCGTGGTATATTCCCTACCTCTTGCATCAGACAGGCATCATCCATCAACGGGGATTTCATGGTTGCACCCACCAACATCGGGCTTGTTGTTGCAACTGCCATCCTCTAGGGCTTCTCACTGCATCCTAGTCATCCGGGTCTTTGTGATGCATCCACCATCATCCGGGGCTTCTCCTTGTACCCACCACCATCAGGGCCTTCTTATGACGCCCGGGTTTTGTGGTGTATCTGCCATCATCAGGGATTTCTTTTCTGCCACCATCAGGGCCTCACGTGGCACCTGACATCATCTGGGACTTGTCTGACCTTCCAGGACTGTTAAGACCTTCATCTGCCCTTGTTATGGGCTGAAATCTTCCTCTCTGGGACAAGGAGAACACCCCAGGCAATGCATCAGCGAGCTCCCAGGCCAAGAATGCCAATGAGTTTTCTAGGTCATCCACCTTCTCTGTCCTCCATCTCTGGAAGGCCTCTGCTGTTCTTCTCACCTTGCCAGCCCTCGGCAGCCCATGGACGCCATGTTGTCAGCAGTCTGGTGGGGCCCTCCCCTGGGCTAGGCAAGGAATAGAGGGCTCCAGGATAGAGGTTGAGGTCTGTCCCTGGGTCTCCAGTCACCCTACAAAGGCCTGTCCATGGGTTATCCTGTGGAGGGCCTGACCAAGGATCCCTGGGGAGCTCTGCTGAGGGCTTGTCCTCAGTCACTCTGCTGTGGCCTTTCCCAGGGTCCATAGCTCACATCCCAGGATCACTGGTTCACTGCTGCAGGCCTTTGTTCCTGTTCCTGTATTTATCCTGCATTCCCAGGCTTATCCAGAGGCCAGAGAAACCTGCTGCCAAGGGCCCCATGGGAGCAGGTCTGGCACAGTCCCTCTGTCCTGATCCATCTCACCCTGCTCTTCCTTGGTACATAAAGAAGCTATTGACTTTTTGAGTGCTGTTGTTATATCCTGCTATGGTTGCCAAAAATAGTTATAAGATGTTGGGGAATATTGGTGAAATATTTATGGCCTTTTAAATATAGGCTATTACTTGCTAATAGAGATAATTTGAGTTCTTCATTTCCTATTTGAGTTATTTTTTTAATTTCTCTTGTTTTATTGCTTCATCTAGGAATTCCAGCACTGTATTGAATAAGAGTGGTTAGAGAAGTTGCCTTTTCTCATCTGATTTTTAGAGAAAATGATTTGTTTTCCTCATTTAGTATGATCTTGGCTTCAGCTTTGTTGTATTTAGCTTTTGTTAAGGTAATTTCTTTTTGTGTTATTTCAGATGTGCTTTACACAGGATAAGCCTCAATTGCTTTCTATTCCCTGGCTTTCTCAATCTCCTAGTGATGAACAGCTTTCATTGAAGTTCTTTATGTCGTTATTATAAACAATTGTACTTTTTCCATCTTTCCATTTTCTTATGAAAAATTATACTAAGCAAAATAGCAAACTAACCCAAAGTAACAGGCTGCATGTGGTAATTAGAATGTGCCTATAAATCTACAAGTAATCCCAATACATAGTAAAAGACTGGTAATTGCACTTGGACATTCACAAAGGAGGATATTATGAGGAGAGGATTGCAAAAGCTCAATGGCTATGTGTGAGTATATAAAATGATACTTATAGAAATGAACTCCAAGAAATGGAAGCAAGAGATTTTTATTGTACTGTTTGGTGTTCTATTTTTTCTTTTTGTCCTTTTTTTTCCCCGTTGGTTTATTCCCTTCTGCTGCTGTTTTTGATTTCTGTACCTTTTTTCTTATGTAAAGTTTACCTGACTTGGTGAGGGGAAGGGGAAAGACAGAAATGATGTGACATAAGATGAACCAATTCAGCAGTGAAATCCAGTAGATGCTATATTGGAATGAACTATACAACTTGGAGAGGGGGAATAAACATAACCAAAAATTATTCACCATCATTTTTTCTTTTACCTCCCTTTCCCCTTATCCTTCTACATAATTAGAATCATGTTTCACCCAACAGCATTAGAATACACGTTTTTCTCAGAGCACATGGAACATTTTCTAAAATAGACCACATTTTAGGCTACAAAGCAAACTTGTCTAAATTCAGAAACATTGAAGTTATACCTTGCATTCTCTCAGACCACAAGGGAATAAAATTAGAACTCAACACCAAAAGCCACCAAAGAAAGTCCGGTAACACATGGATGCTGAACAACACACTGCTGAATCACGAGTGGGCCAAGGAAGAGATTAGAAAGGAAATTCACAGGTTAATGCTATTCAACAAAAATAGCACACAAATTACCAGCTCCTCTGGGACACAGGAAAGGCAGTACTCAGAGGCAAGTTTATAGCTCTGAGTTCCTACATCAACAAATTGGAGAGATCTGAAACCAACAATTTAATGAGACATCTGAACCTCCTTGAAAAAGAGCAGCAAGATAATCCCCAATACAGTAGGCAGAAAGAAATAATTAAAATTAAATCAGAATTAAATGAATTAGAATCCAAAAAAACTATAGAAAGAATCAACAAAACAAAGAGTTGGTTCTTTGAAAAAACTAACAAAATTGAAGTCTAAACATTTTTGTTTTGATTAAAAAGCAACTTCAGGAGAAGATATAGATGTATGTATATATGTATATGTATATATGTATGTAGACATGTATATATGTATATATACACACATGCTTATGTCTATATCCATATATACACATGTTTATGCAAACATGTATATAACATATATACATGTAAGTATATACATATATACATGTATGTATAACATATATACATGTATATATAACACATACAACATATCTAAAACATATAACACATATGTAGATATAATAATATATAACATGCATATACATGTATATGTTATATATGTATACATGTGTGTATATATATATATATATATATATATGGAAGTAGTGCTGTAGCTCAAGTGGTAGAGCGCTAGCCTTGAGCTGAAGAGCTGAGGGACAAGGCCCAGGCCCAGAGTTCAAGCCCCATGACCGACCAAAAAAAAAAGAAAGAAAGAAAAAATGACTTGTACATTTACAGGACACTTACAGTCTGCAGTTTATATATATATATATATATATATATATATATATATATATATATATACACACACACACACACACACACACACACACACACACATATCGAAATCCCCTTCTGAGAATATAGTGAAAGAACCAAGATATGGGAATTTAGTTTTCTTCTTTCTTCTGTTATATAATATAGTAGCTTTCAAGTCTCTTACAGTTCAGAATACTCTGAATAAGTGAGAGAACAGCTAAAGATAAAAATTACTAGAATGAAAACAACTGGTTGTTCAATGTGTGTGCATGTAAGTGTGTGTACTTGTGCACATAGTGGTGTGTATCATGCATTAAGCATGTTAGAAAGTACAGACATAGCTGGTGTTTGGACAGCAAGTCTTCTGACCTCTGAAATAACAGTCCTGCTGTGTTCATTCACCTGTCAAACTTCCTTCTGTTTGGTTTAAGAATAAGCACCTTGCTAGATTCGTTTAGGTCTTTCCATGTCACCTAGCTGTTTCATTTGTATCACTGGCTAAATGTCACCCTGAGCTGCTGAAACCTGCCTGTGTTGCATTATATTCTGTACCCTTTCATTCCATATACCTAGTTTTTAAGTGGTTAGTAAATTTCAGGTACTACTGATTCATTCTTTGCAGCCAGAGGTGAAAAGTTTAAACTCTGGAATCTTTGTGAAATAGATGGTCATTCAAAAGGCAGTTTTAAATCTTTTATACAAAGCTAAAAGATTAAGCCATTATAGAATAGCATAAAATTGATAAAGGACCTCCCCAAACTCTAGTAAATAGCTTTTTCGCTGTTTTATGATATAGGCTACTCTGAGTTCCTGTGTGTAGCCTGTGCTGACCTGGTAGCTAGGTAAACATTTATTACTGTTTTTTTTTCAGTTCCAATTAGGATGAAGAGACATTGATCTGTTAAGTTTATCTTAACCTGTCAAATCTCCAGCTGACAAAGATATATCTTGATGTAAACTCTTTCCTCTGTTTGTGTGAAGTTCTCACTTTGCATATTCTATAAACCAATACAGTCAACCCTATGTCACTTAGTTCCTGTTTCTTCTCTTAATCTTCCTTCCCATCATCATTTAGTTACATCCTTTTTAATTCCTAGTTTACAGATTAACATTTTGCAGAATATTATTTCTTTCTGGGAATCTTTGGATCCTTGAAAGTGAACAAATCTCTGTTACACATTTCGCAAATAATCTTGTATTTTTTAGAGCATATATCACAATGGGAAATTGTCTACTATTTTTCTTTTTATAGTTTAAAATGTTTTGTTTTTAGTATCTTTACTCATTTATGAATAATGTAAATGTAATGAAATGAAAATGTAATCCAAAGTGGTGTAAAGCTTTCACCCGGTTTCATCAAGTTTCAACCAGTTATGAAATACACACACACACACACACACACACAGACATACACACAGACACACACAAAAACACACACACTGTGGTACTGCAGTGTCTTGTGTGTTAGGCAATGACTACCACTGAGCTATGGCACCACCTTAACATCAACTCTTTATTTATTTATATTATTATTATTATCTAACTTTATTCTTCAAGATAAACTATCCCAGGTCCACAAGTACATTTGAATCTTAGCTCAGATTCCTCATAACAATCTTCCTCTTTTTATTTTATTGTGAAAATACTGTACAGAGGGGTTACAATTACGTGGGCAAGATAATAGGTATCTTTCTTATCAAGCATTGTAGCCTTCTCATCCTCCTCCTGATCGCCACCCAATCCTCCTCCCCCCCACCAAAGTTGTAAAGTTTGTTTTCGACATAATGACTTGTACATCTCATTGTTGCAATGGGTCCATCTGTATCCCTATTTAAATGATTTGTTTTTATCCCTTCCCCTCCACAAATTATACCGACATCAAATACAGTGAAAGTAGGGTTTATAAAATGGGGGAGGGACATAAAAAGCAACAAAGAAATAATCTTATAAATTTGTTAGAAACAATCGCATGAAAGAAAAAAAAAAACATTTGAATACCTATCTTAGGGTTCATTTCCCTAACATCAACTTTTCTGACCTTTTCTGCTTGACTCAAGACATACACTGGTTATTGCAAATAAGGGAAACCTTGGGACCTATGTTTCTTTGGGCCTGGCTTACTTCACTTAATATAATTTTTTCCAAGTCTGTCCATTTCCTAACAAATGGAACAATGTCATTCCTTCTGATGGAGGCACAAAATTCCATTGTGTTTATATACTACATTTTCTTGATCCATTCATCCACTGAGGGGCATCTGGGTTGGTTCCATATCTTAGCTATGGTAAATAATGCGTAATAAACATAGTCATGCTGGTAGCTTTAGTGTGGTCTTGTTTGTGAACAATTGGGTAAATGCCCAAAAGTGGCATTGCTGGGTTATAGGGGAGCTCTATGTGCAGTCTATTGAGGAACCTCCATACTACTTTCCAAAGTGGTTGAACAAGTTTACACTCCCACCAACATCGTAGTAAGGTGCCCTTTTGTCCACATCCCCTCCAGCATCTGTTGTTATTAGAATTCTTGATTATAGTCATTCTAACTGGGGTGAGGTGGTATCTCAATGTTGTTTTGATTTGCATTTCTTTTATGGCTAGGGAGGTTGAGCATTTCTTCATGTGTCTTGGCCATCCTTCTTTCCTCTTCAGAGAAGTTTCTCTTTAAATCTTTAGCCCACTTATTTACTGGACAGTTGTTTCTTTGAAGATTTGTTGTTGGGGGACAATCCCCCTTTTTAAAATCTTTTACTTGTTGAAGAAATCTGTGAAATGTTGGTAGAATTTGCAACATTCTAAAATAGGCTGATAATAGTTTTGATTATAAACAAAATGGGGTGATTATAATTTTGTACTATATTGTAATATGCTGTATATAATACGGTTATGTCAGTGTGTTTTACAAAGCCAAAATTGAGGTATTAACAGAAGTAGTGAAGTAGTATAATGAACCACATCTCTCAACTAACATGAAGACTTAACTCTCTATCTTTTAGGACTTAACTCTTGGCTAACCTTCCTCTCTACCCTATCACTTCCCTTCACCTGGCTTCTGACATGTAACAAATTACCCAAATCCTAGCAGTTTAAAACAACTATTTGCTCATAATTTTATGAATCAGAAATTCAAGGCAGGTATGATTTAATACTTTAGTGAGTTTCTAGACAATGGCTATCAGATATTTTCTGGGCGACATCATCTGAAAGCTTTGTCAGCATAGATGTACATAATGGTCCGCTTGAGGTTCTGAGTCACTAATGCTGGCTGATACACACTGTGATGACTGAAAGCCCTATGTGTAATCATCTAAAGACTTATTTACTCACAGTGTAGTATCTGTGCTGAACTAGACAGAGATCATTCTTTCATCTAAACTATTACCATAGGGGCCCTCCAGCTGAGGTGGGGAACAACTAATGCCTTTTGTTTGCTGTTCATTTTAGTACAAGGTCTCAATTGATTTCTAGTTTCTCAGCTTTTTGTGCACCTGGGACTATAGGCACACCCCTACCATGTTAGGCTCAATCCAGTTTTTTGGTGTGTGTGTGTGTGTTTATATGTTTGTGTGTGTGTGTGTGTGTGTATGTTGGTCTTAGAGATTAAGCTCAGACCTTGGGCACTGTCCCTCAACTATTTTGGTCAAGACTAGTACTCTACCACTTGAATCACAGCTCTACATCCAGCCATTTGGTGGTTAATTGGAGATCAAGTTCTTACAGACTGGGCTGGTTTAGAATCTTGATCCTTAGATTTCAGTCTCCTAAGTAGCTAAGATTACAAGTTTGAGCTACTGGTGCCTGGTTCCCTTTTGCATGTTTGTGTGGGGCATTAGTGGGAGGGGGCATAGGATGGGGTGAGGCAGGGGAGTAGGAGGGCAAGGATGGTAAGGGGAAACAATGGAGGAGGCAACAATGCTTGATAAGAAACGTACTCATTACCTTTACCTTGCTCATGTAATTGTAACCTCTCTGTACAGTATTTTCACAATAAAAACTTATTAATAGCCGGGCGCTGGTGGCTCACGCCTGTAATCCTAACTACTCAGGAGGCTGAGATCTGAGGATGGCAGTTCAAAGCCAACCCGGGCAGGAGAGGCCGTGAGACTCCTATCTCCAATAAACCACCAGAAAACCGGAAGTGGCACTGTAGCTCAAGTGGTAGAGTACTCGCCTTGAGCTGAAGAGCTGAGGGACAGCGCCCAGGCCCAGAGTTCAAGCCCCATGACCGGCAAAAAAAAAATTAATAAAAGAATTCTTTTTAATCATTCTATAATGTGATCTTATGTTCATTGCAGCCAATCCCCATTTGCACATAGGCAAATAGACAGCTGTCTATTGGTTCCTCCATAGTACAGCATTTATACAGGGTTGTTCTTCATGGCTGTAAGCACATTCCACTGATGAGAAACCAGTCTTCACCTTCTTTCTTTTTTTTTTTAATTTAATTTTATTTTATTTGTGAACATACTGTACAGAGGGGTTACAATTACATGGGCAGGATAATGCGTACGCTTCTTACCAAGCATTGCAGCCTCCTCCTTTGTTTACCCTTCACATCCCTTCCCAGCCTCCCCCCTCCACCCCCATTCCCAATTCTTCTACTCCCCTCCCCGCCCCCCCCCTGCACCGACGTTTTAAAGCTCATTTTGGACATGACAACTTGTACTTCTCATTGTTGCAACAGGTCCACCTGTATCCTTAAACGACTTGTTTTTCCCCATCTCCTCCACAAGTTATACTGACATCAAATATAGTGAAAGCAGGGGTTATACTATGGGGGAGGGACATACAAAGGAACAAAGAAATAATATTATAAATGCATTAGAAACACATGCATGAAAGAAAAAAAACATTAAAATACATATCTAAGGGTTCATTTTCCTAACATCACTTTATCTGACCTTTTCCGCTTGACTCATACATATACTATATATTGCAAATAAGGGAAACCATGGGACTTCACATTATTTCTTAACACACTTTTCCCCTGACCTATTTTGTCCTCTCTCCTTAAAGGAAACTGGCAGTTCTTTTTCTGGCAAAAGTCGTGGCCTTGCTCCTGACTCATGGCTTCTCTATCGACTGGGGAATAGGCAAAACTGAGTTCACCTTAGAGAAGCCTGGATAGTGAAGCACAACAAGGAAAGGATTTCTTATTTATGTTTTGTGTTGGATTTTATGTAGCTGTCCTCCAGCTATGCAAGTATCATGAGAAAAGGTATTTCTTTTTTTGTTACTGAAGTTTTATTATGTTTTGAATATGATTGTTGTAAAAGATGCAGGAGGCATGGTACCTCCTTCAAATACTGCCTGCTCAGCCTCCACACATTCCCTGGCTGTAGAGTTGTTCAGTGTTGGGGATAACTGAAAAAGATATTTCTGATCTGAAGGTATTACATTGGAATACTGAAGTTTCTTTTTTATTTGTTGTTGGTTGTGGGGCCTGAACTCTGGGCCTGGGTGTTGTCCCTCAGCTCTTCAGCTCATGAGTAGCAGCTTGAGCCACAGCACCACTTCCAGCTTTTTTCTGCTTATGTGGTGCTGATGAGATGAAACCAGGGACTCATGCATGCAAGGCAAACACTCTGCCACTGAGTCAACTTCCCAGACCTATTCAAGGTACTTGATAACACTACTGGAAAACTATAGAAGGTATCTGTGAACATTCCATTCTTTTGTGAATCACCTAACCCATTAGGTTTCTGTAATTGGTCATAGCATTCTTCAGAGCAAGAAGGAAGATGTGATACTTAACTGTGCCTACCCATAAGAGGTTGCTATTGGGAAGTTTCTTGGGTCGCCTGTTTGGTCTTCTGGGAACACTTTTTCACCAACTTGTTCTTAGACTGTGTATCTGAATAGGTGAGTACCTTCTTTTCCTTCCTTGCTGTGTAACAATGTCAGTCATGTGGGTTGTGTGATATTTTTCTTGTGCCTCTTATTTCTTTATTTCTTTAGTACCATTATTGGGGCTTGAACTAAGGATTGGAAAAGTGTCCCTGAGGTTGTTTGTGTGTACGTGTGTGTGTGTGTGTGTGTGTGTGTGTGTGTGTGTGTGTGTGTGTGTGTTTGATGTCTAGTTCTCCACCACATGAGGCTTTGAGTAGCTAGGACCATAGGCATGAGATACCAGCATAGTGTCTCTTTTCCATACAAAACTTTACAGCTCACAAGACTAGAAATAACCTTTGTCTTGCTCATCATTGTTTCTTTAGCCCTTAG
Source organism: Dipodomys spectabilis (assembly GCF_019054845.1). Lineage (NCBI taxonomy): Eukaryota > Metazoa > Chordata > Mammalia > Rodentia > Heteromyidae > Dipodomys > Dipodomys spectabilis. The sequence continues at coordinate 103,562 of NW_024871418.1, forward strand.
CAGAGGCTATGTACATAAAACTGCTAAAATAATTTAATTGAATTGTGAATGAATAGCTCTCATTTAGTGGTAGCTTATTTGTTTTATTATTTTAACACTGGAATATTGTTCACTATATCAATACTCAGTATAGAATAGTTAAAGAGTGTGTCAGGATATGAGTATAGCAAAGGAACTTCCAAGTTGAATAATTCTAAAGTAATCTGGATTTGAGGTGATTGCACAAAGAATAATACAGTATCCCTAATGGTAAAGAAGGGCCAGACAACAGCAAAACAACAATTTCATGCCTTCTACTATATGCACCAGTCATGTTTTAAGAACTTCTGATGAAGAATAACCAATGTTTGATTTAAAGGCAATTGATTGATTTTTTTATTAATAAGTTTTGTTTTTACTGTGAAAATACCATACCAGAGAGGTTACAATTACATGAGCAAGGTAATGAGTACATTTCTTATCAAGCATTTACCTCAAGATAAGGACTTAAATTGTTTTTCTTTCTTGCTATTGTTTCTAACATATTTATAAGATGATTGATTTCTAGTTTAGTCTGCTAGTTATAATTTTTAAAAAGCTCCAGAAGCCATTTCAGTTATATATTAATTTTCCTTCAAGAATTTTCTACTTTACCTCATTGTTTTTCATATCCAGCTTGGCTTTATAATTAAACTTTATTTTAGGGCCTATTGGCTTTATGCCTAATAAACCTGAAGCACTTTTTATATATCTATGTGAACTTCAACATAGATTTCATTTTTTTCCTCCTCACAGAAATCTGGTGCCTAGACAAATCATGCTAAACAACTTGAAATACATTTTTATCATCTAATCTTTTCTTTTTATTGTGAAAATACTGTACAGAGGGGTTACAATTACATGGGCAAGATAATGAGTACATTTCTTATCAAGCATTGTAGCCTCCTCCTTTGTTTCCCCTTCCCATCCCTTCCCATCCTCCCCCATCCCCCACCCAATGCTCCCTGCTACCTCCCTGCACCAAAGTTGTAAAGTTCGTTTTCGACATAATTACTTGTACATCTCACTGTTGCAATGGGTCCACCTGTATCCCTATTTAAATGATTTGTTTTTATCCCTTCCCCTCCACAAATTATATAGACATCAAATACAGTGAAAGCAGGGGTTATGCTGTGGGGGAGGGACATACAAAGCAACAAAGAAATAATCTTATAAATGTGTTAGAAACAATCGCATGAAAGAAAAAAACATTAAAATACATATCTAAGGGTTCATTTTCCTGACATCACATTATCTGACCTTTTCCGCTTGACTCATACATATACTAGATATTGCAAAATAAGGGAAACCATGGGACCTATGTTTCTTTGGGCCTGGCTTACTTCACTTAATATAATTTTTTCCAAGTTTTTCCATTTCCTAACAAATGGGGCAATGTTGTTCTTTCTGATGGAGGCATAGAATTCCATTGTGTATATATACCACATTTTCTTGATCCATTCATCTACTGTGGGGCATCTGGGTTGGTTCCATATCTTAGCTATAGTAAATAATGCTGCAATAAACATAGTTGTGCTGGTAGCTTTAGTGTGGTCTTGTTTGTAAACATTTGGTTAAATGCCCAAAAGTGAGATTGCTGGGTCATAGGGGAGCTCTATGTGGAGTCTTTTGAGGAACCTCCATACTACTTTCCAAAGTGGTTGAACAAGTTTTCAATCCCACCAACAATGCAGTAACGTAATCTTTTCAACATCATAACAATCATGGTGATTTTTCCAAGTTCTTAGACAGTAACCTACAATTTGACTCTTATTGGATTTCAATCTATTAGTTTGATTTGTGGATTATAGAGTCATACTTGATATATGTTAAAATGTCAGTTTGTAGAGCTTTCTCTCCAACTAAAATGACTAGAGGTATTTAAGAATCATTCTAGAAAACCAAGTACAAGGATTATGTTATGGAACAACATCCTAAAACATTTTTAACAATGGAAATATGATTTAACTGCATCAAAAATTATTTAACATTATAGAAAAAAACAGAAGTAAGCAAAAGAGTAACTCCTAAATCAGTTATTCTTATTTTAAAGGGGATTTAATTGAGGTTGGAAGCTTGGCTTAGTTGGTAGAGCCAATGAGCGAAAGCAGAATATACTGATTTAGAGTTCCAGTCTCGGACATAAAATTAAAAGAAATCAAAGGGATTTGACAACTTAGACAAATTCACCATATAAACAATGAAAAATCACTAGATTTTTTTTAGTGTATCAATTTAGAGCCAATTTATAAAGACTGGGTATTGTGTGGCAAATTTGTTTGATTTGCTTAACATAGAACAACAATGGATTTTTAACTTTCAATAGATATGTTTTTCTATGCCTTCAACATGATGTATATATTTAGAAGGGCTGTTTACCAGGTCTTTTTACAAAGACTGTCAGGATGAAGTGAGTGTAGTCAGTCAAGAAACAAAAGCAAACATGGCCCATTTTCCAATGGTTTTAGAAAAAAAATACAAACCTCATAACAAAATTATGCACAACTCCTACATTGGAGAAGAATCAAGATAATTCATAAATATTTATGCTCTATATAATTCAGACTAAAAAATTTAATACTACCCAGAAAGATTTGTAGTTTAAATTAAAAGTCTGATTTCCCTTTTTCTTTTACTTTGCCCTAAGAATGAACTGAGTAATAAATACATGGAAGTTTTTGGAAAAAAATAGATATAAGTATGTATTTTTATGGGTCTGACTTTTCCATATACAGTGCAAGAGTCCTAAGACCCACCAGCTTAGGAAAAATGTGATCTGTAAGGATCCCATCCAGACAAGTCAGTTGATCTTCTTTCTCCTCTATAGAAGGTTCTGTATACGAACTTCTGAGAGAGTACATAGCCTGAGAAGATCTTTCGTTACAAAATATAAGGCAATGTAGTCAGAAAAAACAACTTTTTCCTTCTATTTCATTCCTTTATCATTTCTACCCCAGATGGCTCCCTCATCTATTTATGAACTTGCTACTGGGATAATAAATAAGAATACAAAAGTGGAACATGTGTTTATTTGAATTTCTTTTCTGTATTTTTAAAAATATTTTTGCTCTCTGAAAGCTTATCTGGATTAGATGTATATAATGGTGCAGTTTTATTACTGGTCATGCATTTTAGGTGCTACATGCTGTGATAATTCAGGCCAAACCTTTACAGATTGAAAGGCTACATTACTCTCATGTGTGGTCCCTGGACTGGAACAATTAAAGACAAGGACTGGTACCTGCACTGCCTCCATGAAGCCTCTTTACCCTGCCAGTTGGGGAGCTACTAATGCTTTTTTGTTTGCTGTTTGTCTGGCTTATGTTATATTTGGCTAGGCTTATGTTCCTGGGTTCAAGTAATTCTTTCTGCCTCTAATTTTTTAATAGCCTAGATTACAGACATACCCTACCATGCCATACCCCATGCAATTATGATGCACCCCATCACTTTTTTAAGTATCTTGGGGTCTATGTGGCAAACCCCATTCTGATACTTGGCCCCAAGAGAGACTATTTACTGGTTCTATATATGCATATAGCTTTTCTGTACACATTACAAAAAGGATATGATGTATGTTAGCATTTGTAACATTTCTTGTCATGTTTTGGAGTTCCTACAGTGCAGCATGTATCAGTGGCTTGTCCCATGATGCTGCTGAGCTTGTGCCACTGATGAGAAGCCACACTCTTCTAAGTCTTACTAAAATACATTTTTCACCCTAAAGTGAATGGGCAATTTCTTTTTGGCAAAATTCCTGCTGATTCTCCGGTTTCATGGCTCTTCCACCCACTTGTCCAAAACTGAACCTACTCTAGAGAGGCTAGACCTTTGAAAACTATGGGGAGAAGCTTCCTTGCTAACAGCAAGTACAGATAAATGTCTTCTAGCTTACTGAATATAGTCTTATCTCATTATGTCTATAGACCTCCAGCTGCTCAAGGACAGTATAAAAAAGACATCCCTCACCTGAGGTTATAACATGGGATACTCAGGGTTCTTGATCACTACTAGGAAACAAGGCTCTCTGTGACCAATCCATTCCTTTGTGACTCACCTAACTCCTCAGAGATAAAGGGTTTAGACCAAAAGCATCTTTAGAGGAAACAGGAAAGTGCTGATATTCAACTCTACCTATCTAAAGGAAGTTGTTATTCACAGGCTTCCTGGGTTCCTGTAAACCTTCTTTGTCTGTTGGGAAAACTTTTTTTATCAGCTTGCCCTTCAATTGTAGACTTGAATAGGTGAGTACAATTGCTTTGCACCTAGTGGAATTAATGCTATTCTTTACTTGTTTTGTGTGGTAATTGTCTAATGACCCTTTTCTGTAGAAGACTTACAGTTTATAAGACTAGATATAATGTTTTTGCTCAACACTATGTCTCTAGCTCTCAGCTCGGCCCAATAGTTCATTCTTGCAATCCTAGCCACTCTGGAGTCTGAGATCCGAGAATTACAATTTAAAGCCAGACTGAGCAGGAAAGCCTGTGAGACCCTTATATCTAATTAACTTATGTAAAAGTCAGAAGTGGCTCAAGTAGTAGAGCTTTAGCTTTAAGCAAAATAGCTCAGGGACAGCACCCAGGCCTGGAATTCAAGCTCCAGTACAGCATATATGTCCCCTATGTCCCCCAACCCACAAAACTGTTCAAAATATATTTGTTAAATGATTAATGAATGAATAGCATTGTATGAGTGATAATTGTTTTATGTTCTTTATTTTGAAAGTGGCATATCATAACTTATATTGATATTCAGTAAAATAATTGAAGAATCATTCAGAGTAAGAGTAGCAAAATAACTTCCATGATTAGTGATTTCTGAATGCAGCTGTAGGTTGAGGTGATAACACATCTCAAAATGGCCAAAATGGAATTAGGTGAACCAGATGAAGGGAAAGCAAGGCAGCCATTTCTGTCTGTCCTGTCTACCAGTCATTTAAAAAAAAACTTCATGAAAAATAATAACCAATTATCATATACCTTTGATTGAAAAGAAAAATCAACTCCTTTTTATGTTTGATAATAATTTTATAAAGTTCCAGAGGCAATTTTAGTTATTAGTATTTTCCCCTCAATATTTTCCTACTACTAATTGTTTTTCAGGGAATGATTTTAGCTAAAATTTATTTTTAGGCCTCTTGTCTTTGTCTAATAATCTTGAAACATATTTTACATACACATTGATCTCCCAAGAGAGATTACGTTTCTCCCTCCTGGAGCTCTGTTGCCTAGTTAAAGTCAGGTAAAATAACTTCAAATACATTCTTATCAGGTATGTTCACCAGTATAACAACCCTGGAATTTTTGTAGAGTTTTAGTCAATAATGTGTAATTTGACCCAAATTTACCTCTGTTTATTAGTTTGATTTGTAAATTAAAGTTTCATTAGATAAATAAGAACGTCAGATTTTAGAGCTTCTGTCAAACTGAAATGAATAGTATAGAAGTATTATAAATTCATTTTAGAAATTGAACCCTTCATCTTCTTGTGAATAGGCAAAGTTGGGACCAACCTAGAGAGGTCAACAATTGAAGCATATCAGGGAAATGTTTTCTTGCTAACAGCAAATGAGGAGAAATGTCTTGGATTTTGTGTAGATCTGTGAGAATAGTATCTACTGCCTCCCAGCTTCCCAAGATCACTGAAGAACACATTCCTTACCAAATAATGTCATGTTGGAATACTCGACATATTTAATGTCACTGCGGGAACACAGTGGAAACTATGGCTATACCTTTCTTTTGTGACATACTGACATCTCAGTGATAAAGTTCAGTGTAGTTAGTTTTTTTGTAATAGGCCAACAGCATCCTTCAGAGGAAGCAGGAAAAAGTTCTAGTATTAACTGTTACTACCCACAGGACACTACCCACAGGACGTTGCTGTTAATAAGCTTCTTGGGATCTCTGTTGGCCTTTTTAGTCTCCTGGACGCACTTTTCCATCAACTTTTCTTTAGATTATGGACCTGAATAGGTGAGTATCTTTTTTTCCTCTTTGTGGTATTAATGCTGTTCATCACTTGGTTTGTGTGATACTTTTCTATTATCTACTGTATCTTTTCCCTACAATAGAAAAATCCTGTTATTCATTATAATATCTCTAACCTTTGTCACAGAGGATATATACTAGGAAACTCATCAATGTCTATTTGATCAACCAAGAATAAATGAATAGCACTCTAAGCATGATAGGTTTGTTTTGTTTATTATTTTAGCAGTAAAATATGACTACTCTGGGAAAATTGAACAGAACCTATCAGGATAAGTGGGTAGCCAAAGATCTTCTGGGATCATTGATTTCTGAATGCGATTTGGTCTTGAGGTGATCACACCAAGAAGAGTGACATGACCAAAGTTGAATCACGAGGATCTAATGAAGGGTAAGCAAGACAGCAATTTTATTCCTTTTGGCCTACCTACTACATTCAAGTCTTTTAAAAAACTTATGAAAATAAAGCCATTTGACCTATACCTTTTATTTAAAGGAAATAATAGATCCATTTCTAAGCTTAGTGTGCAAATAATAGTAAAAGAGCTGCTCCAGAAACAATATCAGTTAACTATTTTAATTTCATTATCTCTCAGAACCACTTAGAAAGGCTTTTCTAATCAAACTTTATTTTTTGATCAATTGTCTTTTTCTAATAAACTTGAAGCAATTTTATGTATGTATTTGAACTTCAAGTGAGAGTTTATTTTTTTCCTCGAATTTGGGTGCCTACTTTTTTTAATTTTTATTTATTTTTTATTGTGAAAATACTATACAGAGGGGTGACAATTACATGGGCAAGATAATGAGTACATTTCTTATCAAGAATTGTAGCCTCCTCCTTTGTTTGCTCTTCCCATCCCTTCCGAGCCTCCCCCACACCCCTACCCATTCCTCCCCCTCTCCCCCCCACACACCAAAGTTGTAAAGTTCGTTTTTGACATGATAACTTGTACTTCTCATTGTTGCAACGGGTCCACCTTTATCCTTATTTAAACAACTTGTTTTTCCACTTCCCCTCCAGAAATTATACCGACATCAAATACAGTGAAAGCAGGGCTTATACTGTGGGGGAGGGACATACAAAGCAACAAAGAAATAACCTTATAAATGCGTTAGAAACAAATGCATGAAAGAAAAAAAAATATTTGAATATGTATCTTAGGGTTCATTTTCCTAACATCACCTTATCTGACCTTTTCTGCTTGACTCAGACATATACTAGATATTGCAAATAAGGGATACCATGAGGCCTATGTTTCCTTGGGCTTGGCTTACTTCACTTAATATAATTTTTTCCAAGTCTTTCCATTTCCTAACAAATGGAACAATGTCATTCCTTCTGATGGAGGCATAGAATTCCATTGTGTATATATACCACATTTTCTTGATCCTTTCATCTACTGAGGGGCATCTGGGTTGATTCCATATCTTAGCTATAGTAAATAATGCTGCAGTAAACATAGTTGTGCTGGTAGCTTTAGTGTAGTCTTATTTGTAAACATTTGGGTAAATGCCCAAAAGGGGGATTGCTGGGTTATAGGGAAGCTCTATGTGAAGACTTTTGAGGAACCTCCATACTACTTTCCAAAGTGGTTGAACGAGTTTACACTCCCACCAACAATGAAGTAAGGTTCCCTTCTGTCCACATCCCCTCCAGGATCTGTTGTTATTAGAGTTCTTGATTTTTGCCATTCTAACTGGGGTGAGGTGGTATCTTAATGTTGTTTTGATTCGGGCGCCTACTTTTTAAAGTCAGGTGAAACCAATTCTTTTCAGGTATGTTCAATGTAATCAGAGGTATTTTAAATTTATTTTTGAAGACATGTCTAGAGAGTATTCAATGTTGTAACTTCACAGTAAAATATTTTTAAGTAAGTATCAGTGTGAAAACATAAACAACTGTGCAGTGTTTATGGCAGTATACCATGAGGCACAAACCAATATTTTATTTGTGTCAATAGACAATACATAAGCAAATACATAAAATCATATTAGAAATACCAGACATGAGTTAATCAAAGATACCACTCCAAACTTGACAAAACACACTCACCTGAATGTATTAAAGGAGAGGCTCCTAACACAGTGTCACATGTTGACCTATCACCAGAAAGGACCTACAAAGTATGAAGTCCTAACTTTGTCTTTGGAATTTCTTCTCATCTTAATCCCCTGGTTAAATTTCATCTATATCCAGTAAGCCTGAGATAGGGCTTTATTCTGAACTCCACTCTGCCTAAAATCAGCTCTGTATCTTGATACTACTTTTGATCTGGGCATCAGTAACTTTGTGATTAGGCTTCTTTTTACTGTTTTAACGGCAATAACTTTTTGTGGCATCTGTATAACTCCTTATTCCTCCTTTAGTGTGTTTTGAATTCTGCAACTGCTTCAGACCTTTCTAAGTTTGACCTTTAAATTTTTCTGCTATAGTCTCTATATTATTGTAATTGTGCTTTGTGATCTGAGAGTTCATATTAGCAACTAAGATTGGAAAAAAGAGCTTTGTATTGGCAATATATGGCTAGCATGTGAACTCAATTGTACTGAAACAGTTAATGCCAAGTGAATTGATACAGCTTGTGAATTTGTTGTTATTCACTAAGTTCTGACATTGTATAAAGACCAATCGATATTTCTGACATGGTTTGCCTCAATGTTGTTTGGTGTAGTCAGAATTGCATTCATTATAGAAGGAAATCAATGGAAAACAAAACAAACCGTTGTCAAAAATTTGGAACTAGACTTTAAGAAAACATAAACCATTTGGTAATACAGGAAAAAATTCAGCAACCTACCCAAAAATTCAGGAACCAGGGACAACGCTTGCTTTATCAAAACCCAGCTCAGTGGTTCATGTAGACTTATACTATTTCAGGATAACACCTAACTCAGTGCTAGATGGAAGGATGCCTTATTTTTTTATACAGATTGTTTTGAGGTTTGGAGAACTGAGAAGGCATATATTTGACTTAACAGAAAGAAGAAAAGGAAATCTAAGATCACACATCTCTGATTATTCATCTGTAAGATGGACTATAGAATTACATTGTACTGAGAAATCATTCAGGTGAGCAAGAAAACTAGCTAAGTTAGTTCTTAAATACTTATGTCTGGGAAGAAAGATGAGACAGATGAGAGAACCATATATGGCCTAAAATGGGACTCACCTCAGGGGATACATGATACCTCACAGAGAAGATTAGAAAAAAGATGAGAGCAATAGTACCAGAAGATTATGTTTAACAGATCCTAATAAGGTAAGTGAAGTAGTACCTAAAGCACCAAGAGAATAGATTTCTAAGATATTGTTTAAAAGCCTGTCCAAATTCTTGAGGACAGAAGAATGGGCAAATTTATAAAGTATTGTGAAAGCGTAGTGCTGTAAATTAATATAAAAGTAGGCAATATAAACAGAGTTCTGAATGATTTGCTTGAAATTTGGGATCTCTGAAATCTTGGATCTCAAGATCCTTGGGGGCAGAATACACAATTATACCTAGAAAAAGACAATAGATTTCCAAGGAAAATCCTCAAGGAATGGCCAAGAAAAGCCTCAATACTAATAAAGTTATTATAATATGATTATATTATATTGTAATATTAATATTAAATTCTGATATTAATAAAAAATTCTTCTTAAGAGAAAAATGTAAATATAAGCCACGGATTACTGAGGATCTCAACTAACCACCCAATGAGTTTTCATCATTGTGGGAATACATGGCAGTTAGACGGGAAATAAAACACCCTTGGCTCTGACAACCAAAAAATTGGGAGATACCATAAAATGACCATGTAATGAGGAACCCTAAGAAATTAGCCATACTTGCAATGATATATGGTCAGACAAATGCATATGTAGCTATACTTGAAGACAGTAAAAAAACTTTACTAATAAGTACACAAGAGAGATTAAAAAACTTTACTAATAAGTACACGAGAAATCTCAGTCATTAATGTACACCAGAAGTATGTCATTAATACATTATCTGCTTGCTATATGATGCATGATACATCACAGATCTTTAAATAGTTATTGTAACTATTTTGACAGCACAAGATAACATTCTGGACAAAGTTAATTCCATTTCAGAGCCCCATACTCTTCACAGTTACCTCTTCAACTCAAGAGAGAAAACACATCAAACTAAAACCTAGGTAAGTTAAACCTATAGATACCTAGACATGAAGTTAATTGCAGGAAAAATAGAGATAATTTTGAAAGAAATTATCCTCAGGGTAACCAACATACAAACATTTAACATGATGGAAACAGGAACAATTGCTTTTTCCAATCCTGGGTATGGCTCAGCACTTTTGTTCCTTATGAGAAATCTACGAATCCTCCTGCTTATAGTGTCAGCAGAAATAACAGAATAAGGTGATGCTTTTCTACCAGTTTTCACAGTGAATAATATGATGCTTTATTTCTTCTGCTTTCTCTTCCTTTTTATCCTTCTGCACACCCATCACACTCTTTCTGCCTACCTCTTCCTCCTCCACCTTCTTTTGGGCTACTGAGGATCAAACTTAGGACCTCTCACTTGTGCTAGGCAAATGTTCTACTATCCAGATGTTCTTTTGAAATCATGCATTTGACTTATTCTTATAACTGCTGATAACAAAAAAATCAACTCTAGAAGAAAGACAATAAACTTCAAATCTCATCATGAAGTAGCCAATTGAAGAAATTAGCATTTAAAGGAAAGCTTTACTTTTCAGATAAATATTCTATTTGTATAGAACATAAGTTCTTTTAAGAGTCAGACTTCTTTTGATGATCATCAAAATTAGAGATGTAAGATAAACATTGCTAAAACTTACTATTAATAAGTTTTTATTATTGTGAAAATACCATACAGAGGGGTTACAATTACATGAGCAAGGTAATGAGTACAATTCTTTTTTTTGGGGGGGGGGGGTCCGGTCATGGGGCCTGAACTCTGGGCCTGGCGCTCTCCCTCAGCTCTTCAGCTCACAGCTAGTGCTCTACCACTTGAGCCACAGCACCACTTCCGGCTTTATTCTTTTTGCTTATGTGGTGCTGAGGAATCAAACCCAGGGCCTCATGCATGCAAGGCAAGCTCTCTACCACTAAGCCACCTTTTCAGCCCATGAGTACAATTCTTATTAAGCATTGTTGCCTCCTCCTTACCATCCCTGCCCTCCCATCCCGTGCTCTCCTACCCCCGCCAAAGTTGTAAGATTCATTTTTCGACATAATGTCTTGTACATCTCATTGTAAGAAATTCTAAATCCATAACCACCTTAATCTTTTCCCACAAACTGAGTCAAATGTTATTGGCTCTACCAGGTAATTATTTAACTGTATTTTCCCATGATATATTTTAAATTTGAAGGACGTGAAAATGTTGTAAATGAAAAAAAATGTGCTACTTTCCTATTTTTTTATATTGTATCAATTTACTTCTTAATTCTAAACATTGTAGATCTGAGCTTTCAGAGACTGAGCAGCCATAATAACTAGGATAGAACTAAATGTAGAAGGGTTGACCAAGTCAATAGGATACTGCGATGTATTTTGATTGGCTTCAGTTTTTTAATGTGTTGATTCTTTTACTTATAATATTTTATTAGCCCTTCCCTTATTCTTTCTTGTTTACTTCCTTTGTTTCTTGTTCCCTCTTTAACTCTGCCCGGTTATACTGCTCTATTTTTTATTCTTGATTCCAAAGATCTGGTTTTACTCCATGCCTCAAAATTTTAAGATGTACAGAATCAATTGCGCAATATTTACTAAAATCTGTTCCATGTATTAGAAGACAGTGGCCGAAAAACACCATTCTCTCCTAATGAAACAATATTCTTGTTACAGTCTTTAGACCAATGAGGCTTCTCTTGTATTTCTGAAGACGTGCAGTAAAACACAAGGGAGACTTCTATTTCACTGGTTTTCTGTGCCCTTGCCATGGTATTTTCTTATTTTATTTTATTTTATTTTATTTTATTTTTGTGAACATACTGTACACAGGGGTAACAATTACATGGGCAGGATAATGCGTACATTTCGTATCAAGCATTGCAGCCTCCTCCTTTGTTTACCCTTCACATCCCTTCCCAGCCTCCTCCCCACCCCCCCACCCAATCCTCCTCCCTCCCACCGCCGCACCAACGTTGTAAAGCTCGTTTTTGACATGACAACTTGTACTTCTCATTGTTGCAACAGGTCCACCTGTATCCTTAAACGACTTGTTTTTCCCCATCTCCTCCACAAGTTATACTGACATCAAATATAGTGAAAGCAGGGGTTATACTGTGGGGGAGGGACATACAAAGCAACAAAGAAATAATCTTATAAATGCGTTAGAAACAATTGCATGAAAGAAAAAAACATTAAAATACATATCTAAGGGTTCATTTTCCTAACATCACATTATCTGACCTTTTCCGCTTGACTCATATATATACTAGATATTGCAAATAAGGGAAACCATGGGACCTATGTTTCTTTGTGCCTGGCTTCCTTCACTTAATATAATTTTTCCAAGTTTTTCCATTTCCTAACAAATGGGGCAATGTCATTCTTTCTGATGGAGGCATAGAATTCCATTGTTTATATATACCACATTTTCTTTATCCTTTCATCTACTGAGAGACATCTGGGTTGGTTCCATATCTTAGCTATGGTAAATAATGCTGCAATAAACATAGTTGTGCTGGTAGCTTTAGTGTGGTCTTGTTTGTAAACATTTGGGTAAATGCCCAAAAGTGGGATTGCTGGATCATAGGGGAGCTCTATGTGAAGTCTTTTGAGGAACCTCCATACTGCTTTCCAAAATGGTTGAAAAAGTTTACATTCCCACCAACAATGAAGTAAGGTTCCCTTCTGTCCACATTCCTTCTAGCATCTGTTGTTGTTAGAGTTCTTGATTTTGCCATTCTAACTGGAGTGAGGTGGTATCTCAATGTTGTTTTGATTTGCATTTCTTTTATGGCTAGGGATGTTGAGCATTTCTTCATGTGTCTATTGGCCATCCTTCTTTCTTCTTCAGAGAAGTTTCTCTTTAAGTCTTTCGCCCACTTATTTATTGGACAGTTGTTTCTTTGAGGATTTGTTGTTGGGGATTTAATTTTTTGAGTTCCAAGTATATTTTAGATATGAGACCCTTGTCTGTTGTATGGCTAGTGAAGACCTTCTCCCAATCCGTGGGCTTTCTATTGATCTTGCTAGCTATGTCCTTTGCCATGCAGAAACTCTGCAACTTCATGCAATCCCATTTGTCCAACTTTTCTTTGATTTTTTGTGTTTCCGGGTCTCTATTCAGAAAATTTTGGCCTGCCTTCTTCAAGGAAATAGAAGAGGCAATCCAAAAATTCATACGGAACAATAAAAGACCCCGGGTAGCAAAAACGCTCCTCAATGGAAACAACACTGCTGGAGAAATATCAATACTAAATTTCAAACTCTACTATAAAGACATAGTAATCAAAACAGCTTGGTATTGGCATAAGAACAGACCTCAGGACCAATAAAATAGAATTGAAAACCCAGAAATGAACCTACAGACCTATAGCCATCTAATCTTTGAAAAGGGAGCTAAAAAAATAGAATGGAAGAAAGACAGCCTCTTCAGTAAATGGTGCTGGCAAAATTGGTTAACTACTTGTAGAAAACTAAAGCTAGATCCTTATATATCACCCTGCACCAGAATCAATTCCAAATGGATCAAAGACCTCGAAGTCAAAGCAGACACTCTGAAAACATTACAGGATGGAATAGGAGAAACTCTAGGTCTCCTTGGCTCAGGCCGAAATTGTCTGAATTGCCATGGTATTTTCATGCACTGAAAAACTGCAGAGAACCCATGTCCAGAATTCCTTCCCAGCCAACTCTTGGAACCTTTCACCTTAAAACCAGTGTTCAGATGCCTCAAATATCTATCTTTAAGTCCCCTTTTTCAAAGGAAATTCAATTGAAAGTTGTATATTATCATCATTTAAAATATTTTTTCTCTGGAAATACTAGGATTTGAAATCAAGTCTTTGACATGGTAGTCAATTACTCTCTCTTTTTTTTTTTGGTCCGGTTGTGCGGCCTGAACTGTGGACCTGGGCACTGTCCCTCAGCTCTTCAGCTCAAGGCTAGCGCTTTACCACTTGAGCCACAATGCCACTTCCGGCTTTTTTTCTTTTTGCTTATGTGGTGCTGAGGAATTGAGCCCAGGGCCTCAGGCATGCAAGGCAAGCGCTTTACCACTGAGCCACCTTCCCAGCCTCCTCAATTACTCTCTTATGAGCACAGAAGTGCTTGTGAGTTTTGAGATAAAAATCTCTGCTTTTGGCATGAGCCAGCATAGGCTGTAATCCTCCTGTTCTTTGTGTGTGTGTGTGTGTGTGTCTGTGTGCCCTAGCTGAGATGATAAGTTTGCACCTCTACACTCTTTCTGGTTGAGAATAGGGTCTTGTAACGTTCTGTCTCATATTGACCTTGAACAATGATCTTCCTCAGTCTAATGAGTAGGGATTGCAGATGTGAATCACCATGTCTACCTTTTCTTTTCTTTTTAAAAATGCCTTGATGATTGTACTGTTTTATTATTCCCACTGGAAACATTATGTGACAAATTCTATTCAGTTACTGATTCATCTTACTCATTTAGGTTTTGAAATTTCAATATCATTTCCTATAACAATAGATGGCAACATTTTGCATTAAGATTACAGACATTCTGTTTTTTTTTTCTTGTGTTTTGCAGCATGAACTGCCCTTACTCAACCCTATGCTAACAAAGTAGGCAGTAGAACTCAAAATGCAAGCAAGCAAAAGAATACTGAGTGAAATCCACTTTGAGTGAAATGCATCAATATAGCATTTTTGAATGAGAAAATAGCAAGCAAGTTTAAATCAACTAATTTGTAGAGATTACCTTTGTCTCACTGCATTTGCATTCTTTTCATATTGTCATTCTGCACCATAGTTTGAGGAACTGTAACAATTTAGAAAATGAGTCAAGTTAGATTAAAAATGCACTAAATGATACCAGGAGGAAATCAACTGATGTGTTTGGAATGTTTTGGTATCTTCCTCTTACATTTCTCTTTCCCTAAGAAAGGAAGACAAACTTCAGATCTATCATTGGATTCTTTCCAAACTATAACCATAACTTTTGCTTATATATCTTGAGAATTGTATTCTTGGAAGATGTATGGTGAATCTGAATTTGACAGTGTTAATCTCCACCTCTCAAGATACAGGCTTCAGTATAGTAGTACTTGTTTATGTCTAGTTTAATCAAAGCCTTTTTTCTCTATTTTACCTCTCTTATTCCCAAATATCTATTGATACTTGATATATTGATATAGACATATATTGTTATCAAATATTTAAAACATGCATAAGACATTGTTCAGCTATTTTTGGGAATTTGAGCTAATATACATACTATTGTGAGGATAATAATATATCAATAACCTATTGATACTTCTACTCCACTTCCCAATTTTCCCAAGCACTAGTCATATTTATACATGAACATATTTCATGATCTTTGAGATCCAAAAACAGTATTGTGTTGTCCTGCTGTCATGTAGTAGGTACATAGAAAATGTTAATGAAATAAATTTATTTGGTACATGTTTTGTATAAGGCTCTGCTTTGAGAGCTGGAAGCTTTCTTTTGGAAATAAAGTGAGGCTGGGCACTGGTGGCTCACACCTGTAATTCTAGTTACTCAGGAGGCTGAGATCTGAGGATCACGGTTCAAAGCCAACCCAGGCAGGAAAGGCCATAAGACTCTTATCTCCAATAAACCACTCAGAAAACTGGAAGTGGCACTGTGTATCAAGTGTTAAGAGTGCTAACCTTGAACTGAAGAGCTGAGGGACAGCATCCAAGCCCAGAGTTCAAGCCCCATGACCAACAACAACAACAAAAAGAATGGAAATAAAGTAAGACTAAGAAGGTGATTGGGTCCTGGCTTCAATGAGAGTATTTAAAAAACATGATGACCATTTACACTTTTAGTTGTCATGAGAGAGGAGGGGGGAGAAGTGTAAGAATTCTAGCCTCAAATTTAAAAAGGAGATATGTAAATTTAAAAAGTAGAGGGCTTGACTGTGTGGTGAAAGATGGAGTGAGCTGTTTGAGGAGATTGTGCTCAGTTCCTGTAAAAGTAAAATGCTAGTTATGGATGTTTATTTTCCTTTAATGTTGAGGCAGGAGACAAGAACTTAGAATAGGAATATATAAATGCTTGTGGAGACTTTTAATATTGAATAATTAGCAGCAAATATATTTCTGCTCATATATCTACCTATCTAGCTATTTATCATCTATCTACATAAATATATACGTAGACTATCATTGTATGTCTGAATGTCATGATAAAAAGTATTATATTATTCAATCACCTACTAGCTAGTTTATATGTTCCTTCACTTTTTAAGTTATGAATTAGCATGGTAAACATCATCTTAGCTTATCAATTGCCTCTCTTTTATTGTTTTGTTACAGCCAGTGGGTTAAAGGGTACTAGTACTTTTAGTGCTTTTTGTATATATTTTCAAAAGGTCTTTTTGACAATTTATATTACTCTGAGTATAATATATGATGTTATTTGACTGAAACAAGTTTTGTTTTGCCTTTTGTGCCTGTATTGTGTATTGCCACAGCTCCTCTTCTGGTTTTTTATTATTTATTTACATATAAGGCTCAAGGACCTTCTTGCTTGGATTGTCTTTGAACTAAGTGCCTCAGATATCAAGCTGAGTAGCTCGGATTAGAGGTGTGAGTCACTACTACCAGCCTAGGAAGATTTCTTTTTAATGAGTTTTGAGACATTTGTTTGTTTGTTTGTGTGTGTATGTGTGTGTGTGTGTGTGTGTGTGTGTGTGTGTGTGTGTGTGTGTTGGTACAGGGCTTGAACTAAGGGGTCTGGGTACTCTTTTTGCTTGGGGCTAGTGCTCTACCACTTGAGCCAGAACTCTTATTTCTGACATTTTGGTGATTAATTAGAGGTGAAAATCTCATGGATTTTCCTGCCCAGATTGGCTTCAATACTCAAATCCTCCTAAGTAGCTAGGGTTACAGTTGTAGCCACTGGCACCCAGGTAAATTTTTTTTGTTTTTTATATTTTGATTATCTTCAAGTAGTTGTACAAAGGGTTTATCTGTCAATGTACCAGTTTATAAGTACAAGGTATCTTACTCAATATCAATCCTATCATCATTCTACCACCTCCCTCTCACCAACCCAAGCCATTTCTTCAACTTTCCTCGTTTCATAGGATATACATTGAATATTATCACTGCGTACTGCCATTACCACCCACTCTTCATTCATTTACACTCCTCCTCTTTACTTTCCCCTGTTATATTTCAATTTCCAGCTTCATTTTGTTGAGCTACAACTCTGCATCTGAAAGCTTAAAAATATTTTTACAACATATATTACCTATCAAATGTGTTGCAGATTATTTTTTTACAAATATGTTATTCTAGTTTTTGTTAGTGATATATACCAACATACTATTTTATGCCAAAATTAGTCCATCTTTTTTTTCTTGTTTCTGATATTTACATTTTGCTTTATTTTGTTTTAATTTAATTTAACTTTATTTGTGAACATACTGTACAGAGGAGTTACAATTACGTGGGCAGGATAATGCATACATTTCTTACCAAGCATTGCAGCCTCCTCCTTTGTTTACCCTTCACATCCCTTCCCAGCCTCCTCCCTGACTCCACAGTTAGAAAACATAATCTCTGTTTCCTCCATATACATTCATAATTTCATTTAAATAACATCAATTTATTTATATTTAAGCTCTAAAATACTGATGTAATGGCACTAACTTTCTTATTATTTTCATCGAGATAATAATAGTTTTATTTTATTTTTTGTGCTAGTACTGGGGTTTGAAGTCAGGACCTTGCTTTTCTTACTTGGCTTTTTGTTAAAGGCTTGAGGTCTACCTCTTGTATCACACCTTAACTTGTGGCTATTTTCTGCCTAATTGGCAATGAGGTTCTCATGAACTTTTCTGCCATGAGGTCCTCTTTTCTTTTCTGTGATCCTCTGACCACAGCTTCCTGGGTAATTGAGACTAAAGTTGGGAGACACCAGTTTCTGCCTAGCAGCTAGGTATTATAAACATTATTTTCCCTTTACTTGAAAATCCCATGTTTGTCAAACAGTAGATGTGATTCTGTGTTTTGTACTATTTCATTTGTTTTCTCTGATTTTGGTACTGGTTCTAGGTTGACTAATTTCTGTGCCCTTATGTTGTCAGGCAGATTTTTTTAAATCTTCAATTCAAAACTCTCTCAGATGAATTTACTACCTCAGTAAAGGTTAAAATCTTTTGTCAATTTTCTTCTACTTTTAAAAGTTTGATAGAAATTTCATTATACAGAAAAAATTACTTTCACATCTTTTTATTAGGAATGTGGTCTTCTAGTTAGTAAAATATTTTATAGCATTTGGGTATGTTTTATAGCTTTGTTCCTAACGTTTATTCATATTATATGTATATTTTATATATATATATATATATATATATGTTTTTCATTTTGCTATATAGAAAGAGAATTTTACCTTATTTTATAGCTACCTACATACTCTCAATATAAATAAAAGCAATAGATTTTTTTTGGGGGGGTCCGGTCATGGGGCCTGAACTCTGGGCCTGGGCACTGTCCCTCAGCTCTTTTAGCTCAAGGCTAGTGCTCTACCACTTGAGCCACAGCGCCACTTCCGGCTTTTTTCTTTTTGCTTATGTCGTGCTGGGGAACGAACCCAGGGCCTCATGCATGCAAGGCAAGCAGTCTACCACTGAGCAACCTCCCCAGCCCCAAGCAACAGATTTTTTAACATTTACTAAGTATTACTCCTTTTCTCCATTTGCTTGTTAATGTGTTTTATGACTGGAAGGATCTTGGTTTATATTTGAAAGTATAAATCACATGCCATGGGAACTAGAGAGGGGACAGTGGAGAGAATAAGTGGTTTCACAGTGAACCTTGAATCTTTAAACTTCAGAATCTGGCCTTTCACCAATTCCTCCACAAATGTAGAGAAAATCACATTAGTAGGAAACTAATGACTGAACCAAAATGGTAACTTATTAGTATATCATGAAGGTCATTTATTTTTGTAAATAGGAAGGATTTTATGGCTACATTAAAGGTGCATACATTCTTGGGTTTGATATATTTGGGAAACAATATTAATAATGAAAAATTTTCTTGATAAGCAGGCAGATGAATTGTTTGAGAATTTGTCAGTTAGAGTCATATTGTAAGTGATAATTTTCTCAGATATTACCTAAAGTACAAAAAATGATCATTTTACTACCTTCCTCCCAAGTATTGTAATGGTTGTGTTCTGCTTTAGCAATTTTTCTATTCTGAGCTACTACTGGATTCATATGCCCTAAATTGGTATTCTGGGACAGTGGTTTCCTGCTAGATTCTGATGTTTATCTTTTCTGGTCATTTTTCTTTTTGTTTGAGGGAGAGAACAAGTTCTGGGGTGTGAATTCAGTGCATGTGCACTATCCTTGAGGTTTTTTGAGCTTTTATTTGCTTGACTAGTGCATTAACATTTGAGCCACAGCTACAATTCTAGGGTTTTGGTAGTGAAATGGAAATAAGACTTTCACAGACTTTCTCCCTTAGGTTGAGTTTGAACCATGATCCTCACATCTCAGTTTCCTGAAAAGCTAAATTTGTAGGCTTGAACCACCAGTGCCTTCTTTCATGATGTCTTTCTTTAGAAGTATTCTTGTTACTGAGAAAGTCTTAATTTTTTTGAACTTTAGAATGTATAAGAAAGTAAGAAAAACAGAATTGGTAACAAAGTTGAGTTCAGTCATTTTTGTGGGAAAATTACATTACTAAATACAGAAAATGAAGGATAATAGGTAAACTTAGTTAGCAGTGGAGACAGGGATAACTTATAGAAGGGAAGGAATTTGTTTTTTGCATGTGTATACTACTTCACTTCATTTTCCTTTTGCTGGCCAAAGATTAAAAGACAAAGAATTTTTTTCACTATCTATGCCACAGCAGAATATGTTGCTGTGTTCCTAAACCAAATTGGAGTTTAAGCCTTTCAATTAAAAATTTAAAGCATAACTGCTCACCAATTTAATAACCAAACATCATCTCATTACAGCTTTGCTTTATACATCATGCATTGTAAATATTTCCCAGAAATATTCTTTAAGTTGGTAGAACCTGTACAATTGTACCATATTTAAGTTCTATACAAATCATGAAAACAAGCAGATAGACAAGGTTGGCCTATATAATGCTGTACTATAAGTAAGCTTATAGGAGATACATAGTGTAAATGGGATCATTTTTCTTGGTCTTGCTTGAATATTTTCAGTTCTTTACATAATATTTTATGGCTTACATCTTTGCTGTTTTTGTATCATATTGCAGACTATTTAAGTGCTGCTGCTATCTTTTGATGGCATTACTTGTACTTTATGAATAGAAAGGAAGTTTTAGAGGGTGCCTTCTTAGAATGAAAATGTAAATGTAAGCCATCTTTCTAGAGATGGTGTTTTGTGTCCTTTTCTTAAATATCTGTAAAGCTTCCCCAATGCTTTGTCTTTAATCAATTTGTCATGAAAAAATATCCAGGCCTTTGTTACCTAGAGAAATCTCGGGCTGTCGTTAATGATTTCTCAAAGACACAGTATTAGTATTGGCCAGCAAGAAAGTCCGTGAGACTCTTATCTTCGGAAGACCGGAATTGACCCTGTTTCCAGTGGTAGAATTTTGAAGAGACAACGCCCAAGCCCAAAGTTCAAGCCCCACAACCGACAAAAAATAATAAAATCGGAAGTGTAGCCGGGTGCTAGTGGCACACTCATGAACAGTCCTCAAAACCTGGAATTAGAGATGTGGCTCAAAGTGTTAGACCACTATCCTCGAACTAAAGAGCTCAGTGACAGCACCCAGGCTGAGTCCAAGCTTCATGACATCAGTGACGGAAGAACAACCATTCAAAGACAAAACTAAAACCACAAACAAAAAAACCCACTAAAGTGTACACAGAGGTCATTTTCAAAGCAACACAAATACATGAAGTTTCATGTGCTTTCATTTAAAGTGTTGTAGTTTGTGGGTTATGTTTAGATCTATGAGGTTTTTTTTTAAACTTGGCATATTTAAAAATATTTTTATAATTATAAAGTTGATGTACAGAATGGTTACAATTTCATAAGGCAATTAATGAGTCCATTTCTTTTGGACAATATCACCCCTTCCTCTGCTCCCTCCCAATTTTCCCAAGCCACGTTTTAAAACTACAAGTGCCAACTCCTAGGACATCATTTATTGTAAAATTATTCACTGTGTCCAAATCACCTGACAGAATTCTTCAGTGAAAAAAAAAATTGGTCTAGAAGGTTTTAGGAGGACTTAAAAACTTTTTTAAAAAATTAATTATATATTGAAGATTTTTATACATACTAATGTTTCTTGAAACCAGATTTTGCAGATGTGATGTTTCCTTTGTAGTTTTCCCCCCTGCCAGATTCTATTGTGCACCATTTTAGTTGGTTTCTTTCTTGGTTTTTATTTATATAGGCCATTTCTTTCAGTAATTATCACTGTAAATTAATTATACAAAGACTAGTTCTTGTTGTTGTTTTGTTTTGTTTTGTGCTAGAGATCTAACCCAGAACCTCACATGGTCTATCAAGACCTGTAACATCCATATCCTTTTTTTGTTTTTTTGAGACAAAAATTTTACTGTAGAGATGGCTTTGAACTTGCAGTCCCCTTGCTTCTGCCTCCACAGTGCTGAGTATTATGCTGAGTATTACCATTCCCCATTATACATAGCTTTAAAAAATTACTTTATTGATGTTTTAGATGTGATATACAGTGAGGTTACCTTTATATATGTCAGGTGATAAGTACATTTCTTTCCTTTTCCTTAGTATCATCTGTTCCCTCATTCTCTCTCTTTCCTTTCTTTCCATCTCCTCCAGGAGTTATTTGGTTCACTTACATCAATGTCCAATGCAGTTGATGAGCCCCACTGCTATATATTTTCACTTGTTTTCCACTGATTCTGTGCCCTGTCCCCACTTTCTTTCACATATGCATGTGAATACACCATATATGAGGTAAAAAAATAGAGTCATCTAAAAATGATAAGACAAATTAAGAAAAGGTCCTTCGTTTTCTTTGGAGTTCTTTTCAATATGCGTATGATTTTATATATATGTCTATGATTTCATGGTTTCCCTTATTTGCAATATCTAGTATAGGTATGAGTCAAGCGGAAAAAGTCAGAGAATGTGATGTTAGGAAAACGAACCCTCAAATATGTATTTTAATGTTTTTGTTTCTTTCATGCATGTGTTTCTAACGCATTTATAAGATTATTTCTTTGTTGCTTTGTATGTCCCTCCCCCACAGTGTAACCCCCGCTTTCACTATATTTGATGTCAGTATAACATGTGGAGGAGACGGGGACAAACAAGTCATTTAAGGATTCAGGTGGACCTGTTGCAACAATGAGAAGTACAAAATGTCATGTCAAAACCAGATTTACAATGTCGGTGGAGGGGGGAGGGGGGGTATGATTGGGCGGGGGGGGAGGGGGGAGGCTGGGAAGGGAGATGAAGGGTAAACAAAGGAGGAGGCTGCAATGCTTGGTAAGAAATGTATGCATTATCCTGCCCATGTAATTGTAACCCCTCTGTACAGTATGTTCTCAAATAAAATAAAATTAAATTAAAAAAATATATATATATGAAGAGCTGCTTGTGTATTACATTTTGGTGCTTTTCTCCTAAGGCTATCCTCTTTTGGTCTCACTGTATATCGGTGTCTAGAACCCTGTACACTTGATCATATCTTGTGCTTTAAATCTAACATCTGCATATCAGAGAGAACATGCACCTTTTTTGTTGTTGTTGTTGGTCATGAGGCTTGAACTTTGGGCTTGGGCGCTGTCCCTCAGCTCTTCAGCTCAAGGGGAGTGCTCTACTACTTGAGCTACAGGGCCACTTCCATTTTTCTAGTGGCTTATTGGAGATAGGAGTCTCACGGTCTTTCCTGCCCGGGCTGGCTTTGAACTGTGATCCTCCTGAGTGGCTAGGATTACAGGCGTGAGCCACTGAC
The DNA here is from genome assembly GCF_019054845.1 of Dipodomys spectabilis. Lineage (NCBI taxonomy): Eukaryota > Metazoa > Chordata > Mammalia > Rodentia > Heteromyidae > Dipodomys > Dipodomys spectabilis. The sequence continues at coordinate 126,691 of NW_024871418.1, forward strand.
GCCTAGCTCATGCACCTTTTGTCTCTATAATCTTGGCTTACCTTGCTCAACATGATTTGTTCTAGTTACATCCATTCCCCTACAAATGCCATTATTTTATCCTTTGTAATGTCTGTTTAAAATTCCATTGGCTATAGGTACCACATTTTTTGTATCCATTCATCTGTTGTGGGACATCTGAGTGCTTCTTGTTGGAGGTTGTGAATATTGCAGCAATGAACTTGGATGTGCAGGTATCCTGTTCATATTCTGGTTCATGATGCTCAGAGTAAATGCCTAGGAGTGGTATGGCTGGATTTTGGGAAGGTCTATGTTTAGTTTTTTGAGGAACCTCCAGACTGCTTTCCAGAGTGGTTGTATTAGTTTACACCCTCCAGTAGTGCAATAGGTTCCCTTTTCTCCACATCCCTGCCAGCATTTGTTTTTGTCTGAATTCAGAATATTGGCCAGTCTAACTGGGGTGAGATGGTATCTCAGGACTGTTTTGATTTAAATCTCCTTTATGGCCAGGGATGATAGTTTCTTTGCCATTTTTACCTTGTCTTCTGAGAAACCCCCTTTTAGGTCCATTGCCCATTTAGTGATTGGTTTATTAGACTTGGGAGGGGCTTAGTTTCTTGAGTTCCCTGTTTATATGGAATATTAAGCCTTGTCTGATTTATTGCTGGTAGTGATTTTTCCCACTTGATTGGCTGTCTTCCTTGTTTAGTACCTAGGTCTTTTCATTTGTCGAGTCTTTCTCCAATCTGTAGTTCCCCTGGGATTCGATTTAGGAAATTCCTGCCTGAGCCTATAAGTTCTAAAGTCTCTCCTACACTGTCTTACAGTAGTTTCAGAGTTTTGAGTCTGAGGTTGAGGTCTTTAATCCATTTTGAATTGATGTTAGTGCATGTTGACAAGCATGCATGTGGCTGCCTGGTTTTCCCAGCACCAATAGTTGAAGAGGCTATGTTTTCCCTACTGTATGTATTTGGATCCATTGTTGAATATCAGATAACTGAAAGTATGTGGTGTTATTTCTAGGTCTTCTAATCTGTTTCATTGGTCTTTGGGTCTATTTTGGTACCAATACCAAGCTGTTTTTATTACCATGGCTCCTTGTAGAACTTGAATTGCTTTGCCTATTTTAGGTCTTTTGTTGTTCCACATGAATTTTTTTATTTGTTTTCTCTATTTCAGTAAAGAACATCATTGGGATTTTGGCGGGGATTTCATTGAATTTTTATATTGGGCCATTTTTTTTCTTTTTTCATTTTTTTTTTTTTTGGTTGGTCATGGGGCTTGAACTCGGGGCCTTGGTCCTGCCTGAGCTGGCTTTGAACTGTGATCCTCAGATCTCAGCCTCCTGAGTAGCTAGGATTACAAGTGTGAGCTACTGGTGCTTGGCAGTATAGCCTTTTTCACAATATTGATTGTACCTCTCCAAGAACATGAGAGGTCTTTCACTTTCCTAGTGTCTGATTTCTATTTTAGATGTACATAGTTTTTACTAAATAGATCTTTTACATCTTTGGTTAGGTTGATTCCTATATATATATTTGAGGCTATTGCAAATTGTGTTGTTTTTATGATTTCCCTTTCTGCTTGAACATTATTGGCATACACAAAGGTTGCTGATTTTTGTGGATTAATTTTATATCCTGCTACTTTGCTGAAGTGGTCTATTATGAGTTTGGGAGTGGAGTATTTGGGGTCCTTCAGGCATAACAGCATGTCATCTGCAAATAAGGATAGTTTCATTTCTTCTGTCCTTATGTGGATCCCTTGAATGTGCTTTTCTTGCCTTACTTCTCTGGCTAAGGATCCTGTAACCATATTGAAGCAGAGTGGAGAAAGTGGGCATCTACGCATTGTTTCTGATTTTAGGGAAAATGATTTTAGTTTTTCCCCATGTAGTATTCTTTTGGCTGTTGGTCTATGATATATTACTTTTGTTGCTTTAAAGAATTTTCCTTATGTTCTTTGAATATAAGTTCCTTATATTCTTTGAATATGAGTTGATGGATTTTGTCAAAGGCTGTTTGTACATCTGTTGAGATGATCATGTGGTTCTTGATCTTGGCTCGGTTGATGTGCTGAATTGCATTTATGGATTTGCATATGTGGCATGTAGGTATGTATGTATATATCTTGTGTATGTATCTTGCATCTGTGGGATGAAGCCTACTTTGTAATTTTTCATGTGGCATCCCAGATCTTGTTGTTTTGTCTCCCCTCCTCCTCATCCTCTTCCTCCTCCTCCTCCTCCTCCTCCTCCTTCTCCTCCTCCTCCTCCTCCTCCTACTCTTCCTCCTCCTCCTCCTTCTCCTTCTCCTTCTTCTTCATTTTTGGTAACCTCACAAGTGGTCTGTCAATTTAATCACTGTTTAAAGAAGAAGCTTTTTGTTGTATTAATTTCATGTATATTTAAAAAATTTCTATCTCGTTGATTTCTGCCATAACCTTTTTTAACATCTCTCTCCATGTAGCTTTAGATTTAATTTTTTTCTTCCTTTTCTAGCAATTTTAATTATATCATGAGATTATTTACTTGAGCTGCTTCTGTTTTCTTTATGCTTAGGTCTTTCCCTTCAGCACTGTTATTGTCGTATCCAAGAGGTGCTGTTGTGATGTGTTTCCATTTTCATTGAATTGGAAGAACTTTCTAATTTCTTCTGTGACCCAGGTGTTACTCAGTAGTGTGCTGTTCAGTCTCCATGTATTTGACTAATTTCTACAGTATGCTTTGTTGTTACAAACTAGTTTAATTCCACTATGGTCTAATAGGATGCAAGGGATTATGTCAATTCTCTTTATTTGTTTAGGTTCTTTATGTGAACTATAAAATTATCTATTTTGGAGAATGTTCCACAAGCTACTGAGAAGAGGTTATGGTGTCATTTAGTTCAGAGGCTTCTTGGCTTGTTTTGTTTGATTGACCTCTCCTTTGGTGAGAATGGAGTGTGAAAATCTCCCACTATTATTTTGTTTGGGTCTTTCTTGTTCTGTAAATCCAAGAGTTTTTTGTTTAACACATTTAGATGCTCTATTGTTTGGTGCACAGACATTGACCACTATGATTTCCTCTTCATGGATCATTCCCTTTATTAATATGTAGGGACCTACATTGTCTTTTTTTTTTTTTTTAATTTAATTTTATTTTATTTGAGAACATACTGTACAGAGGGGTTACAATTACATGGGCAGGATAATGCATACATTTCTTACCAAGCATTGCAGCCTCCTCCTTTGTTTACCCTTCACCTCCCTTCCCAGCCTCCCCCCTCCCTCCCACCCAATCATACCCCCCCTCCCCCCCCCGACATTGTAAAGCTGGTTTTGACATGACATTTTGTACTTCTCATTGTTGCAACAGGTCCACCTGAATCCTTAAACGACTTGTTTGTACTGATTTTAATGAGAAGTCTGTTTTTATCAGATATCCATATGGTAGCTACTGACTTCTTACAGGGTACATTTGGGTGGAAGATCTTTTCCATAACTTGACTTGGAGTTTGTTTTTACTTTGGCTGTGAGATGGGTCTCTTGGAGACAATAAATTAATAGATCTTGTTTTCTTTCTTTTTTTCCTATTTATTTATTTATTTATATTGTGAAAATACTGTACAGAGGGGTTACAATTACATGGGCAAAGTAATGAGTACATTTATTATCAAGTATTGTTGCCTCCTCCTTTGTTTTCCCTTCCCATCCCTTCCCATTCCTTCCCATCTCCCCTCACCCCCTAACTCCCCCATGGATCTTGTTTTCTGAGCCAGTCTGTAGTTCTTTTTCTTTTGATTGGGGAATTTGAGTGTGTTAATGTTTAGGATTATTAGAGAGAGATGTGTTATGTTATCTGCCATTTTCTTGTTTTCTTGTTGCTTCTTTCCTTTCCCTGTGCTTACTAAATTGATCTTCTAGTGATTTCTTTCTGATATGATTCCTGATCTTAATTGTTTTCTTCAGATTGTATTCTTCTTTTATTATTTTTCGCAGTGTGGGTTTAGTGTTCATGAATTTCTTTAATTTTTGTCATGAAAGGTTTTAATTTCGATAGCTTCTCTGGGTACACCAATTTGAGTAGGCAGTTGTTGGAAACTACATTATCAGGCTCTCTTTGCATTGAGGGTTTATGTGGAAAGGTCCTCAGCGATTTTGATTTTTCCATTGTAATGTAATTCATTCTTTGATTTTGTAGCATTTAAAATCAGTTCCTTGCTACTCAAGTCTAATGGTTTTACTATGATGTGTATAGAAGTGTTCTAGGATCGTGTCTACTAGGTATTCTATATGCTTCTGTTATGCAGGTGAGATTTTCTCTCTTAAGATTGGGGAAATTTTCTGTAATGATCTTATTGAATAGGTGTTCCATAACTCTTTTGAAATTTTTCCATCTCACCTATCCCAATTTATATGTTGATTTGAGTTCTTGGCTTTTTCTGCCAATCCTTGGATTTCCTTTTGGTAATTTTTGAGTTCTTTTTTCCATACCTATTACTTGCTGTTCCAGATTCTCTGTTTTATCCTCAACTCCTGATATTCTATTTTCCATCTCACTTATTATGTTACCTATAGCTTCCATTATGGTTTGCATTGTGGAAATTGACAACTTATGGTTCCTATATCAGGTCTCATTGTTAATTCTATCTTTTAATGAGGTATATACTGTGTCTATTTTTGTCTGTATCTTTTTTTGAAGTGTTGGAATTTCTTTGATATTTCTTTTTGTGTTCTTGAAATTGCTTTTCCATCTTCCCTTTTATTTCATTGGCCAAGTTGGCCATCATTTCTTTACTGGTTCCTTTGTCCTCCATTTCTTCTTCCTTCTTACTGTAGTTCTTTCCTGGATTGCTGCTGGCTTTTGCATTTGGTTTGTTTTCTTGACTGTCCATGACTCTTGTAATCTTTCCTTTTGGTATATGCATTTGGGTTCAGGGATTGTCGGTGCTGTAGTCTAATCTTTGTCTGTTGGCCCAATCTTTGCTTGTCAGGTACCAACAGCCTTCACTTTGCCTGGGCTGGTTTACACTGGGTAGGCTAACTGAAGCAGGGTCCCCAAGCTGGCTAGCACCTGTGTGCATACTCAGCCCTGGGATAACTGAAAGGAGCTTGGTCTGGTCTGCAGCGGGGACTGAAGTTAGCTTCAGGAGTCTGGGTTAGGCATTGGCTTCAGAAGGATTGGGGTCCTCACTGTGCACAGGGTTTTTTTGTGCCTTGGCCCTGGGTTGGTTCTCTTCCAACAAGTGACCAGCAGTTGGTCTGGTGCATCTTGTATGTGTTTACATGTGCTCTGCCTGTTGCTCATACATTTACTCTTTTTACAGTTCCAGACAGGGACCAGTGGGTCCTGGCAGGGTTCAGTGATGCAGCTAACAACAAGGGTGTGCTCTGTTGGTGGACAGCATGTACCTGTGATTTGACCTGCAAGTGTTTCATGGGCCTGCAGTTCTCATCAGGGTTTGGCACCTAGGCAGCTTGCACTCCTGTATAGGGCTGGTGCATGCATTCACTTGGCTGTTCCTGGTGGAAATGCTCTGCAGGTGGCTGGTTAGCACACATGTTTGTGTTTTCTGACAGGAGAGCCCTCTACCAGTGCCTGTCCTGTCTGTCAGGGAGGGCCGAGATTTGGACTACTCTGGGATGAGGGGGCATGTCCCTGTAGGTGAGTGAACATTGGTGCTCACACTGACCTTTCTCTGGATAGCCAGTGCTATGGGGGATACAGGGTTCTAGCACCTGTCTAGTTGGAGTCCCTATAGCCTTCCACTGGAAGCCAACAGGTGGGGTGCTGGGAATATGGAAGGGCTCAGGCCTCTGTGTGCTTCAAGTGTGCTGTTCCTTCTTAGCAGGGACAGAGGTCCAGATCAACCTCTGTGGGTCACTAACCAGTGCTGCAGTACTGGTCTCCTGTGTGGGGCGAGTGGCTCCAGCAGGATACTTACTGATCCTAGAACTGGTTTTGGCTGACTGTCAGTGCTGTGGCAGATTTCTGTATCTATTGTTGCAGATTTCAGGTTGCTAGGCCACTATGTTCCTTCATATCAATTGTGGGCTGAACAATGGGGCAGTGGGAGCTGTCTCTGACTGGGTGTTGCTGTGCCTGGTCTCTGGTCTTGGTCTCTGCCCAGTCTGTGTCCAGTGCTATGAGAGTTTTCTGTGTCTGCCTTTTGAGATCGGCTGGTGTTCCTGAAGACGCAAGCAGTGGGCCCCTTTCAATGCTCAACAGCACTGCCATGAGGGGTTGGGGGGTGCACTTTGAGATTTTCCATCTTTGTGTGTGCAAATTCCTGTGATTCTCTGCATGTTTGTTTATTCATTGTTGTCTATCTCGTGGGGGAACTGCATATGGGACCCTAAGTCTATTTGGTTAGAGAGAACTAGGGCCATTCTCTATTGCTTCAGTGCCATCTTTATACATTCAAAACTTAATTTCAGTAGTAAATACATGACTATCTAGGTTATTCTTTAAGTAATATGAGTCTTTCAAAGGATTGTTTTAATTTCATTGTTGACCTTATAGTCATCCCTTTTTGTTGTATGAGAACTATTTTTTAAAATTTTGGGTCTGGTCATTGGCCTGAACTCTGGGCCGGGGCACTGTCCCTCAGCTCTTCAGCTCAAGCATAGCGCTCTACCACTTGAGCCACAGCACCACTTCCAGATTTTTTTTCTTTTTGCTTATATGGTGCTGAGGAATAGAACACAGGGCCTCATGCATGCAGGAAAGCACTCTACCACTGAGCCACCTTCCCAGCCCCATATGAGAACCATTTTAGACAACTATAACATCTTATACTTCTCCAAGGATTATCATTTCTTTTGCCGGTAGCAGTTTAGATATGATAAAGAACAGAAGAGGAGAAGTACAGTTTATCATATTTACTTAATGTTCCAGGGCAGGGGGTTGTGTTTTGTCAGTCAATCTGCATCAGAGGTTGGCCCAGTAAATTCCTTAGCTTCTTTGAACTTCTGTCTCCTCTTCTACCAAGTGGGAGAAGTTAATGCCTACAACTCAAAAGAATCCATTGAGAGAAGGTGCTGAAATCATCCTAAATTCTACTAAATAATGGCTGTTATGATCAATAAAGTTAATGACACACATTCTTTCTGGGACAGGGGGTGAAATGTCAGACAGACAGGAAAATATCAATCTGCCTTTATTTCCCCTTTTGGCTGGAAGAATGGAGCAAGCCTTGCTGTAGTTAGAACCCTCAGAAGAATCTGGATCATGCTAAGCAGATGATCTGCTCAGGAATGCAGGCAGCAAACTCCAATGAGCCATCTGGGTGAGTGGAGATGAAGTTCCAGGAAATGTAGCGCCCCATTTCCCCTGCCCCCACCCAAATCACCTTTCTGGCCTTTCAAGTGGTGGGAAGTTGGAGGCATAGAAATGGAGGGACAAAGGGTGAACCAATGCTGTAACAGTACTCAATGGACACTTTTAAGTGAACTATCCAACTTATTGGTGGAGATGGGAGGGGAGGGAACACTGCAAGAGAGCAAGGGAAGAGGTGACAACTGGCCAAGAAGAACTGTCCTCATGACTTGACTTACAGAACTGTAACCCCTCTGTGCATCATCTTTATAATAAGGAATTTTTTTCTTTTTTTGTCAGTCATGGGGCTTGAACTCTGGGCCTGGGTGCTGTCCCTCAGCTCTTCAGCTCAAGGCTAGCACTCTACCACTTGAGCTACAGTGCCACTTCCGGTTTTCTGGTGGTTTATTGGAGATAGGAGTCTCGCGGACTTTCCTGCCCGGGCTGGCTTTGAACCGAGATCCTCAGATCTCAGCCCCCTGAGTAGCTAGGATTACAGGCATGAGCCACCAGCTCCCGGCTACAAGGACATTTTTTAATGCTAGCAATTTTCAACTCCAGCTATCTATTCCTCCAGATGCAGAATGTAACCATCTATTCTTTAAATGTTGACAACTAATTTGTGTGTGGTAGTGGGCACTGAAACTTGAACTCAGGGTTTCATGCTCTGGTTTAGCTTTTATAAAGAAATCAAGATTGGTGCTCTACCAACTTGAGCCACACCTCTTCCTCTGGCTTTTTTGCTGGTTAATTGGAAATAAGAGCCTCTCCAATTGGTCTGCTCAGGCTGGTTTTGAACCTTGATCCTCAGATCGCAGCCTCTTGAGTAGCTGGGATGACATGCGTGAGCCACAGGCACCAGACCTGACAAACTAATTTGAAAGTCTAAAATCTTCTGTGGGTCAAGCAAAACCATCTGTGGGTACCAATCTGGGGGATCTATAGCACAATATAATATCATCATAATATTGTCTCTTTTAAACACACACACACACACACACACACACACACACACACACACACACACACAAAACCGAAGGCAGAGAGACCCATATACCCAAACTTCCACAACCAGTTGGTATTTCTGTGGATGAAATAATTATGGAGTTTTCTCCTTGATCTCTTTGCTACTCTACGTTTGGCAACGGTCAAGGCTCCTAGTCTAGTTGCCTATGTTCTGCATTTGTGTATTTTCTGTCCCACTGAACTCTTCAAGAATCATTTCCAATGCAGTCTTATGCCCAGTGTTTACTGGCAATAATCATAGTTCAAAGTGAGACATGCAGCTCAATTCTAACATGTTGAGGGAGCGACAGGCATGGGGTGACCAAACAACTCCAGCCCCCAGGCAGGACAGAGACCCAGTCTGAGCAACAACCTTTTCCTCCTTCTAAACAGCAACAGCATATGATCATGCTTCTCTGCTTATGAAAATAGTACTGTTTGGGACTAAAATACACTTTCAGATAGGTAAAAGAATACACTGTATTGAGCACTGTTAGAGGCAGGGCCTAGACCAGAGACTTCCCATGAGTTATCTTTGCAATCACCCTGTGAGGTAAACATTATCTTTGTTCCCATTAGGTAGACCAGAAAACTGAAGAACAGGCAAACATTATCTCAAGAGTTGTGATGCTGGAAAGGAGTAGAGACAGAAGAAATGAGTCAGCCTGATGCAGAAACCAATGTGGTTCCCCATCTCACGTGTCTGCCATCTTTGGAGCAGCGAAAGAGACGTGTGGTCACACGATCACATGATCTTCTGGTCATGTAATCATGTGGTCTCCTTCCTGAAGATGTGGAGGAGAGATCAACAGAAAGCATCAGCTGACCTGTGCCAACTTTGTCTGTGAAACAAGATTAGGCAGGTGACCTATTCCAGGATTCAGGCAGCATGGATTCTGGAGCAAAATTCCATGGAAGGAATTTGGGGACTTATATTTCTCAGTACTTGCCTCAGTCCTTGGTATTTCTTCATTTGACTCTCCTGGGAGTCTGGCCTCAAAGGGCATGCCCAAATCTCCCCTATGGCAAGAAAGAAGGGCCAGCATTGGACTTGTGCTTATGATATTACAGGATTATGAATGAATGAATGCATTAGGGAATGAATGAAATGATATAAACACATGGTAAATTGGTTCCAACTCTCCAGTGACATTTGACATACATAAGCAAAGATTTCAAAGAGAAGCTTTTCCATTTTAAGCTTAAAATATAATCAGCAGAGCCAGGTGCCTGTGGCTCACCCCTGTCATCCTAACTACTCAGGAGCCTGAGATCTGAGGATCGCAGTTCAAAGCCAGCTTGGGTAGGAAAGCCTGTGAGACTCTTCTTTTTAATTAACTACCTAAAGAAACCACCAGGGCTGGGAAGGTGGTTCAGTGGTAGAGTGCTTGCCTTGCATGCCTGAGGCTCTGGGTTCAATTCCTAAGCACAACATAAGCAAAAAGAAAAAAGCTGGAAAGTGGCACTGTGGCTCAAGTGGTAGGGCGCTAGCCTTGAGCTGAAGAGCTGAGGGACAGCACCCAGGCCCAGAGTTCAGGCCCCATGACCAGACCCCCCCCCAAAAAAATTAAACAAAAGAAACCACCCGAAGTGGAGCTGTGACTCAAGTGGTAGAGTGCCAGCCTTGAGCAAAAAAATAATTCAGGGACAGTGTCCAGGACTGGTACAAAAAGAAAAAGCAAGAAAACAAACAAAAAAACAACCAATAATAAGCAGAAAGCCCACAAGCAGGAAAACAAAGATGGGGTGAATAAATCTTTTCAATGCTAATAAAGCAATTGTTCCCAGAGAAGGATAAATTAGTAGATAAATCTATTAGGAGATTCTATTCTGGATGCTTGGGTCTCTGCAGAGAACAGAAATTTTAGAAGAAGAAAAAGCAAAGAAAGATGGAAAAGGAAGTAGGAGGAGGGCTTCACTCTGAAGCTTCACCTCTTCCTCTTCCTCCCTGTCACTCTAATGCCTTCCTCCAAGTCCATTCATCACCAGGACCTAGGTTTGCTCAGATAAGGGATTTGCAGAGAAAGAACTCTCCCTATCTCTCCCCTGAAGAAGAAAAGTTCTTCCCACTTTCCTGTCTGCCAGTGTCCCAGATGTGATCTGCTTGACAAACAAAAATACACTGAATTTTTAAAAAGGGCAGTGGCAGCCCAAACAGCTATCTGTTCAACCGCAGAGAATTTTTCTCAGCCAGGGCTGGTTTTCTAAATTCCTCTTATCAATGATTGGCTCAGCAATTGGCCAGGTAACCCAGTTCTGGCCAATGAGGGAATGCATGTCAAGGGTGTAAGGGAGGAGGGGAGAAGTTTCCCATCTCTGTGAAGCAGCAGCAGACAATGTCTCCTAGAGCAAGGCCACCCATCTTATTCTCAAATATGGACTTAATATGTTGAATAGATATGCCAAAATAAACCATGATGCATCCCCACCCAACTACTCTCTGCGTCTTACCTTGACACATCCCTCCTTCTGTACCTACATATGGTATATACCTGATGTTGTTTATTTAAATTCATTTGTGCCACGGGGTTCTGTTCATGGTAGCCAGAAGCCTCCAAAGTGATGAAACAACTCCTTTCCCCTCCTGACCACTGGATCCACTCACTGGCCCTAAAAGTGTGGGCAGCAGGGCTATCACCAAAGACTGTGAACAACAGAAGTGGGACCAAAAACAAAGGAGGAAAGAGATAAAGCAGCATTGGGCGGAGGGGTGTGGCTATGCTCTGAGCCTCCCTCTCAAATTGAGAAAAAGGTGAGTCTTTCCAATTCTGTATTCCAAGACAAGTTCCACGTAAGCCTCTAGCAGGGGATGAATCTTCAGCACAATGGACAGAGCTCTCTGAAGGAATGACTGAAGAGCTTCCAGCAGCTCTGCTGTACCCACTGAATAGCCTGGAGTCTGTGAATCACTGTCTCCACATGATTTCTTCTCTTACTCAGAGATGCAAAGGTTGAGGCAAGACTGTTCATGATTTTGCTTGAAATGTGTCCCCAAAGTGTCTGGTAGATACATTTTGTTTTTTCTACCTTAGGCCTGAGTAAATGAGCTGTGATTCAAGACCAGAGGTAGTAGCCCCATCAGACTGTTGGTGTGAGATAGTGATAATCCTTGCATTGTCAAAGCAGTGTTCAAAAGAAGAGGAAGGAAGAAGAGTGGGTACAGAGATCCTAGGGTACACAAAGTCTAAGATGTTTCTTGTCTGTGCTTCTTGGTGGATTAACTTTGTTGGTGCTGACTAATAGCCTAAAGTTCATCTGTCATAAGCAGCCATCAAAGATAAATAAAGCCAGGTGCCAGTGCCTCACACCTGTAATCCTAGCTACTCAGGAAGCTGAGATCTAGGGTGGCAGTTCAGAGCCAGCCTAGGCTGGCTTATCTTCCATAAACCACCAGAAAACCAGAAGTGGTGCTGTGGCTCAAGTGGTAGAGCACTTGCCTTGAGCTGAAATGCTGAGGGACAGTGTTCAGGCCCAGAGTTCAAGCCCCACAACCGGCCAAAAAAGAGATAAATGAAAGAGTCCTGTGTGCTGAAATGAAAGCAAAAATGTTAAGCAAAAATGGAAGAGGTCTGCACATACCATGAGTGGCCTAATTACTGTTGTGTTACAATACTAGGGGAGAAAGAATTTATTAGATTCATCCAAATAAAATGTTGAAGTAAGCACTCAGGAATCTTAAGAACGATCATCTCTGAGGTAAATGAGACGCCATGACATAGAGATGCAGAGAAAGCCTTGTCTTTTGTGCCGTTACTAGGATTTGAACTCAGGACCTGCACTTGCTCTTGGCTTTTTTGTTTCCTTTGCTCAAAGTTGGCACCCTACCACTTGAGCCACAGGGCCACTTCATATTATGTAAACAATGCCTACTCTGTCTGTGGTGGAGGCTGTGTGACTCTGATAAAGTCACACACCTTATCTGGGCCTCATGTACTTACTTCTAAGGTAAAATGATTGCCTGGATCAGGTGTCATAAATAATTGGGCCATCAAGTATTAAAATGGCTAGACAGATCAAGAGGTCTGGAACTAAAGAGCTCTGGGCAAGTGCAAAGCAAGGTGTATACTCATTCATATGTACACACACATATGTACACCCATGCTTGCATGCATACACACACACACACACCACAATTTCTCCTAGTATACTACAGAAGACGTATAAGGATCAATATTGGCTGGAAATGTGACTTAATGGTAGAGTGCTTGCCTATCATGCATGAAGTCCTGGGTTCAATTCCTCAGTACCACATAAATAGAAAAAGCCAGAAGTGGTGCCATGGCTCAAGTGGTAGCATGCTAGCCTTGATCAAAAGAAGCTCAGGGACAGTGTCCTAAGTTCAAGCCCCAGGACTGGCAAAAAAAGACCAATGTTATCAAAAAATCTGGTGTCCTAGAAGAGCCAGAAACACATGTGAATTGCATGTGAAAATATCTCATTTTAAAGTCAGGCACCAGTGGCTCATGCCTGTAATCCTAGCTACTCAGGAGGCTGAGATCTGAGGATCATGATTCAAAGTCATCCTGAGAATTCATGAGACTCTCATCTCCAATTAACCAAGAGGCTGCAAGTGGACTTGAGGCTCAAGTGATAGAGCAGCAGCCCAGAGCACAAAAACTCAGGGACAGCACCCAAGCTTAAGTTCCAGGAACAATTTGCTGGTACTAAACCAAACCCATCTAACAAGTCATCTACCTACAGGCTGCCTATAGCTACCTCTCGCTAAAAAGTCATTGTAAGCTGGGCACTGTTGTGCAGGCCTGTAATCCAAGCTACTGAGGAACCTGAGATCTGAGGCTCAAGGTTCAAAGCTAGCCTAGGTAGGAAAATCTATGACTCTTATCTCCAATTTACTCCAATGATGGGAGTGGAGCTATGGCTCATGTAGTAGAGTGCTAGCCTAAAGATCAACATCCAGGCCCTGAGTTCAAGCCCCACTTATAGCTCCCCAAAAAAGTGATTGTGGATACTGGAAGTCCAAAGCATTGAAGCCCTGATGGAGATACAGAACTCCATCTTCCAGAATGTTCTACTGAGCTTCACTAGCCCCCTCCACCAAAAGCTCACATTTCCTTTTCCCACTGGTGTCTCCTCCTCCCCCAGCCAAATGAGAGCTGACAGAAGACCCTCGGGGTAAAAATTCTGAGCAAAGCCAAGCATGGGTGGCTCACACTTTTAATCTGAGCTGAGATCTGATGATCGTAGTTCAAAGCCCAGATTAAAAAAAAGCCTGTCATATGACCATATAAGATGATGCTAAGTGAAATGAACTCCGCCCCCCCACCCCAAGATAGGGAAACAAGTGGTTTTATCTTTCTTGCTGTTATTTTAATGTATGTATAATGTACTATGTGATTTTTTTGTTTCTTTTGTCTGTTCTTTCCCCATGGTATAACCCCGGGTTCACTGATTGTAGTGCCCTGCATCTTGTATATACAATTTTCTAATTTGGGGAAGGGAAGGGAAATAACAACATGCTGAAATAAAGAAACAGGTTGACCCATTGTGACAATGAGATGTACAAGAAACTGTGTTGAAAATGAAGTTTACAACTTCTGGTGGGGGGTGGGGAGGGAGGAGTTGGGAGGTAGGGAGGGAAGGGATGGTATGGAAAAAACAAAGGAGAAGGTAACAAAGCTTCCATGGGAAATGTACTCATTACCTTACTCATGTAACTGTAACCCTCTGTACAGTATCTTTACAAAAAATATATTAAATAAAGGTTTCATAATATATATTTGAATATATCTGTATGTATACATATACATGTATTTGTACATATGTATATACACATATATACAGATATAAATACATATGTATATATATATATATATATATATATATATATCTGAAAGCGGAGCTTTTGCTCAAATGGTAAGGCACCAGCTGCCTGGAGCACAGGAAAATCTAAAGGATAGCACCTAGGCCCTGAGTTCAAGCCCCAATACTGGGGCACCCACAAAAGGAGGAAGAAGGAAGGCAGCGGGAGCCTGTGTGTACCCTCAGGGAGCAGAAGGGACAGAAGCTTTCCTTGCCCGCAGACAATTCCTTGATGTGGACAGGTAGCTCTCTTTCCCCATCCCCCCTGTCCAGGCGATGGGTACCTCCTTTCAGTCCCCATAACCAACATCTTTCCATTTTTTCCCCAAGTGATTTCCCCCACCCCAACCTTCCATTTAAAAGCCACACACACCTCTTCCAGGCGACCCTGACAACTAGGCTCAACGTTCATTTTTTTGGGGGGGAGGGAAGTCCTGTCATGGGACGTGAACTCTGGGCCTGGGCGCTGTCCCTCAGCTCTTAAGCTCAAGGCTAGCACTCTACCACTTGCGCCACAGCACCACTTCCGGCTTTTTTCTTTTTGCTTATGTGGTGCTGAGGAATCGAACCCAGGGTCTCAGGCATGCAAGGCAAACACTCTATCACTGAGCCACTTTCCCAGCCCTCAATGTTCATTTTTGCCATGGCTGGGAGCCACACTGTGTTCCCTGGTGACAATGCCAAGGTGAATGGAATACTGAAAATGCTGATGGTGGGCATGTCTGTGCGCACATGCATGCTAGGAACAGCTATCATTGGTGGGGCAGGCAGGATTGTCAGCCTTTGCATCCCAGTTATAAAAAAAAACACCATACAGGGAACTGGAAGGAGGAAATGGCCTCGTTCTGTAACCAGCCAGAGCCCCCTCAGTCCATGCAGGAATCAGCTACACCCTGCACTGAAAGCTGCCCACCTGCTAGCACCAGACTCCTTGCCACCTGTGTGCCATAGCTTGAAGCCTAAGCATCAGTCACTCAAACAATCTCCCAGAACTCTCTGTACTCCTCCCTCTCACTCAGAATCCCCTTCCCTGGAAGGAGGGCACACTTCCATATTTGATTAGAAGACTTTGGATGTTCTACAGTGTCTATTTGTGCAAGACACTGTTGAAAATGAACTTTATTCTAGAACTTTTGACAGAACCGCTGGCAATGCCTTCCAGTGAATCCAATGGCCAGTCCTAGAAGGAATAAGGCATTTCACTGAGCACCTTCTATCAGTCAGACATGATGCTGAACTTCTTCCCTGCCTCAAATGCTTGAGATCTCTCAAGCCAGCATGTTGTCAACCAAAGACACTGACACAGGCACTTGGAGAGCCCTGGCTTTCCTACCTCTGCTCCTCCACCTCACATTGGCTAGAAGTTGGGCCTGAGATACCACCAGTGAACTATTCGATGTGAGATTCTTGAGAAGATGGCTGGCACCAAGGCTGCTTTTATGGCACCATCATAACGGGGAAATCTGGGAAAAGTAAATCATCAGCGGAGTTCCTCCCCTGAGACACTTGAGAAAAGGAAACAGGTGTTCAGAGAGATGCTTCCATTTGAGGAAAATAGGAAAAAAATCATGATAAAATCACCTTAAAATTTTTTTTGGTGTCAGTACTGAGGCTTGAACTCAGGACCTGGATGTTGTGTCTCAGCTTTTTCACTCAAAGCTTGTGCTCTACCACTAGCTCCACTAGCCACACAGCTCACTTCTGGCTTTCTGGGTGATTCATTAGAGATTTTTAAGGCTCTCAGACTTTCTTGTCCTACCCTGGCTTTGAACTACAATCCTCACATCTCAGCCTCCTGAGTAGCTAGGATGACAGACAGGAGCCATGGGCTCCTGGAGAAGATGTCATTGGAAGAGGTTTTTCCCAAAGGGAATCAGGAGACCATTGTGAAGCGGGTCTTAGGCAGAACACCAGCCACTGATGGGAAGGTAAATTCGGGCCACCTCTGTGTTCTCATCTAGAACAAGACTGGCTGCCAAGATGACTCAAAATGCCTTCCAAGGCTTTCTTTTTACTTACTTTTCTGGCCCTTGGACTATGTATCGTCATTGTTGAGTTTCCTTCCAATTAGTAATATGGCCCCTGTCACACAGTCTCTCCACCCAACTCCAATAGAAGATTTCCCATGAACCAACTTCCCTCACCTACCAAGAAACCAACACCAGCTGCTCAATAGAGGCTCCACCCCCACGTTCCTGCTTTCTGCAGAAATTGGTTGTAGAGCTATGCAGATGTTAGTGTCCTGAATTGCAATTCTGAAGATCCTAAACAAACCCCTTTCTTCTTTTGCAAATAATAGTAACAACAACAACCCTATACACAGCCCTTACATAACAAAGTCAAACCCAGGACCCAGGACTCCAAAGTATGGGTCAGGATCACATTATAGGAAAAGATTCTCACATCTGTGGGGAAACAAAATGGGAGACCAAGATGGAGGTCTCAGTAAACACATGAACGCAGGGAGAACAGATGCATGTCATTCCCCAGACACAGAGTTCATTTCTTTGGGATATCCTTTCAGGGAGTCTGTTTGTGACTGAAAAGATCTGAGGTTCCTTATCATTTGTTCTTTTTTTTCTTTTAATGACTGCATCATGGTAGTTCCTATTTTAGCCCCCTAAAAGGTCTTATTCAGAAGGTTTAACCCCAGTTGGTAAAAGGGCTTTCAGGTCTGAAGAAATGTGGGTGTTGATCCGCTAGTGTCCAGCAGAGGGCACCCACATCCACACACTCAGCAGCACCAAAGGGAATGGAGTGGGTGATTACAGCTTTCAGACAGACAGCCCCTTCCTTACCAGGTCATGGTCAGACTTCAGAGGGGACTGGAAAACACCAAGGAATAGAAAGAGCTTTTGAGAAGCAAAGCTCGTTTGCACATGCCTGTGGGTTTCCAAGTGAAGCCACCATCGCCCCTACTGCCCTCTCCAGACAGGGACTGCAAAGCCAAGACCTCTCCTGCCTGCATGGCACCATGGCTGCCCCATTTCTGGCAACTCTAGGGGGATCCCTGACACTGGTGGACAGAGATTTCTCTGTATCCAATCACAGGCCTCCTGGGAATTAGCCTCAGAGACCATTACCACCTAGTGGGTGCTGAAGTATGTTCTCATTAGACTCAACATGTTATTTAGTTAATTAAATGCTCTCCTTTTGATGACATTAATTAGACCTACTGCGAACTCCTCAGAAACCAAAATCAAAACAAAAAGGGAAAACTTTGCTTCTAACCCAAGAAGGCTCAGTGGAGCCAAAGAGAAGTCATTCTCTCTCTCTTTATCTTTGTCTCTGTTTCTGTCTCTCTGTCTCTGTCTTTCCTTCTATCTCTGTCTGTCTGTCTGTCTCTCTCGTTCTCTCTCGTAGACAGAATTAGTTCAAATGGGGCCAGAGCCAGGTGCTAGTGGCTCACACCTGTAATCCTAGCTACTCAGGAGGCTTAGATCTGAAGATCACAGTTCAAAGCCAGCCCAAGCAGGAGAGTCTGTAAGACTTTTATTTCTCAATGAATCACCAAAAATACTCCCGCAGAAGTGAGGCATATGGCTCAAGTTGTAGAGTACTGAGCTTTGAGTGAAAAAGCTAAGGGACAGTGCCTAGGCCCTTAGTTCAAGCCCCAGGATTCATACACACAAACACACACAGTTCAAACAGAACTTGAAGCAAATTAGACTTCACGAAGTCATTTTTCCTGTGAAAATGTGATAAGATGTTGTGACTGAGATGAATGTGGCATTCTGTGTGGTATTTTAGAGGTTGCAATGGAATGGAATATGATCTCTCTCTCTGAAGGAACTACAGATCTAAGATCTAAGAGTCAAAATGTTGAAAACAAAAGGCCAAACCTGAGGCAAACCCAAGGCTAGAAATACGACACTAGGTTCCCATGAAGAACCAATTTGCAGACACAAGTGGCAAAGTCTACAAGACAAATTTTCTTGTGTGTATGTGCCAGTACTGGGACTTGAATTCAAGACCTCCAACTCTCATTTGGCTGTTTTGCTCCAGGCTGTCATTCTACTGCTTGAGACACACCTTCACTGCTAGCTTTTGAGTGGTTTGTTGATGAGTCTTATGGACTTTTCTGCCCAAGCTGGTTTGGAAACCATCATCCTCAGGTCTCTGATTCCTGAGTAGCTAGGATGACAGGTGTGAGCCCCAAGAAGATAAGGAAGGCTGGAAGATAATTCATTGAAAGAAGGAAGGAAGATCTGTCTCTCTTGTCTGGTGATCTTGAGTAAAAGATCCCTTAAAAGGACCAAGTGAGCCCTCAAAGAGGTTCAGTCCTGATGCTAACAAAAGCAAGATGGAAGCAACATTTGAGATTCTAGCCCTGTAGGTCTTTCTGCACAGCAGAACCGATATCTGAGTGTTCAAAGCCACCGTGGATGATGTGGGGACAATATTATCATTTAATGGAAGACGTGTTGGAGAGTGCAAGCAGGAACAAGTCACACCAGATCCAGGAGCATCTGGCTCACAGGGGAGAGGGGTCAGCACCATGGACATGGCCCTGTGCTCTGCAGCTTGACATCCACCTGCTGCCATCAGCCAACACTGCCCTCCACCTCCACAGCTGACTCCTGTTCCCTGAGAGTTTCCAGAAGAGTCCTAATTCTCAGCAAAGGAACCGAATGGGACAGCTAGTCTGTAATCCTAGCAACTCAGGAGGCTGAGATGTGAGGATCTCAGTTCGAAGCCAGTCCCGAGCAGGAAAGCCCATGAGATTCTAATCTCCAATAAACTACTCCAAAAAATGCTCAGAAGTAGAGCTGTGGCTCAAGTGGTAGAGCACTAGCCTTGAGCACACACAGGTTCAAAGACAGCTCCCAGGCCCTAAGTTCAAGCCCCAGGACTGGCAAAAAAAAAAGACAGCTAGTTTCATCTTCCAGAGGCTATTATTATCAACCCTATTTCCACCCCAGTTGCAGCAAAAATATAGAAGAAAAAAAGCTGATTCCATTAGGATCAAGAAATCTACATTACAACACCAGATATGTCATAGAATTTCTGTATATTGGGTGGGAGAGGGAATCACTACTTCTTTAAATCTCGATTTAATCCTCTATGAAACCATTGGAGTTTGGAGTGGGGGTGTGTAGTACACTGACATTTTCTACCCTAGTATCATATCTTTTATGTTTCTGTACAGTGAGATTCCTCTAAAATTCTAATGAGACCTGGAGGCGATCTCATCAAAGCCATCAATTGGGAAGACAATGATCATCTAGGCAGGTGGTCACAGAAGAATTTCAACAGCCTAATAACTCATGGGTCAATTCCAGTAGTTGTATTTACCTTGGGTGATCAAAAGTACAATAAGACTTTTAATGCTAAGAAATTATGATATTGAGTACCTGGATCAAGCCATACCTGAAGCCAAAATAGTCTAGATTTTATCATTACATGTGTCAGTCAACTTCCCTTCCCCTGCTTTTAACTTCTGTGGGTTTAAAAGTTCCCCATTCTTGATTAATTCTGCTGCTTTCCATTTGTTTGTAACTGCAAAAGACCTGGGACTGTGCCATGCATCCAGAAAGGAAAATTACTTCTGCAGCCTAGATCTGGATTTAGATATTTGTATTAGGTTTTTGTTTCTATAGGTCAAGAGGCACAAAGTGGTCTGTCAAGAACCTACAAGTCTGGATTGCAGAAACAAGATGACCTTTGGGTGAGTCACACTGAGCAGTTCTAATGAGCAAGTGTTCTTTCCTCACAGGTTTAATGGCAGAAAGATGTTTCTGCATCCCATAATATAGCATTGTGGAAGTTGGCAGAGAGGCCTCTCTGCCAGCTCATCAACAGACAGACAGACATCTCAGAGAGGTACTGGTGGAAGTTTGTGGACAACAGATAGTTGGAGAGGAGGGACAGTCATCAACTGAAGGCCTACTGTGTGCTGCCCATCCACACAATGATCCTGATATGCAGCGGGCTCATTCACACACTGTAAACATGACGTTCAACGTCAGAGATATTAAGTAATTTCCCAAAGTCAGTGGTTAAGACTGCATCCGATGAGCATTCTGCCATTCAAGCCACTTTCCTCCATGAATGAAAATAACTCTTCTTATAGTTCTCTTCCTTCTTTCTTTCCTTTCTTCCTCCCTTCCTTCCTTCCTTCCTTTCTTCCTTCCTTCCTTTTTTCCTTTCTTTCTCCCTTCCCCCACTTTCTCTTTTCTTTTGTCAGTCTCAGGGCTTGAACTAAGGGCCTAGGTGCTTTCCTTGAGCTCTTTTGCTCAAGGTTAGCACTCTACCACTTTGAGCCACAGATACACTTCCTTTTGCTGGTGGTTCATTGGAGATAAGAGTCTTATGGGCTATCTTGCCTGGGCTGTCTTTGAACCTCGATTCTCAGATCTCAGACTTCTGAGTAGCTAGGATGATAAGCATGAGACACCAGCATCCAGCCAAACTGTTATTATTACACCTCTCAAACATAACTGTGTAAAAAGAGTGCCTTCCAAATTGTACCTCACCTTTGCAGCTCAGATGGTTTGGCTAAGCTTTAGATAAATACCCCTGGCACTATGGCTTTGGGCCAGCCAGAGTTGGAACTTCCATGTCTTTCCTCACTGCACTAATTATCCCCAGCAATATTTACTGTTTATCTATCTTCAAATTTTAATGACAGAGAATGCCTGCCCCCATTGTGATTCAAGGCACAAACACTCCCCTTGACAAACACTTTGATCAACTTAATACTGCCCAGAGCAATGCTTAGATGGGTTTTTTTTTGGCAGAACTGAGATTTGAACTCAGGGTCTTACATTTGATAGGCAGGTACTCTATCACTAGAGCCACACTTCCAACTCTGGTACACAGATTCCTAACAGGTTCACCTCTTCATCCCTTTCAGGTTTTCGGTAGAAAGCAATCACTGTTTCTTAATTTATTCTTTTTTTTTTCATTTGTGTGTGCAACTATTGGGCCTTGAACTTGAAACTTGAGCACTGTATCTGAGGAGTTTTTTTTTGTTGTTGTTGTTCAAGGTTGGCATGCTACCATTTGAGCCAAATCTCCACATCCAGTTTTTCTCTGATTCATTAGAGAAAAGAGTCTCATGGACTTTCCTGCCTGGGATGTCTTCAAACTATGTTCATCAAATCTCAGTTTCCTGAACAGCTAGGATTACAGGTGTGAGCTACTGGTGCCTGACTCTGTTCTTTTTTGGGGGAGAGTGGGGTCCAGTTGTGGGGCCTGAACTCTGGGCTGGGCGCTGTCCCTCAGCTCTTCAGCTCAAGGCTAGCACTCTACCACTTGAGCCACAGCACCACTTCCAGCTTTTTTCTTTTTGCTTATGTGGTGCTGAGGAATCGAACCCAGGGCCTCATGCATGCAAGGCAAGCGTTCTACCACTGAGCTCACTTCCCAGCCCCTAACTCTGTTCTTTTCTTTTTTTCCTATTTATTTTGGGTCCAATTGTGGGGCCTGAACTCTGGGCCTGTGCGCTGTCCCTCAGCTCTTCAGCTCAAGGTTAGCACTCTACCACTTGAGCCACAGTGCCACTTCCAGCTTTTTTCTTTTTGCTTATGTGGTGCTGAGGAATTGAACCCAGGGCCTCATGCATGCAAGGCAAGCGCTCTACCACTGAGCCACCTTCCGAGCCCCTGACTCTGTTCTTATAATAAGAAATTCTAAGCTGGACGCTGGCAGCTCACACCTGTAATCCTAGCTACTCAGGAAGCTGAGAAATGAGAATTGTGGTTTAGAACCAGCCAGGGAAGGAAAGTCCTTGAGACTCTTATCTTCAATGAACCAGCAAAAAACCAGAGTGGTGCTGTGGCTCTAAGTGGTAGAGTGCTAGCTAGCCTTGAGCAAAAGAGCTTAGAGACAGAGCCTGGGCCTTGAGTTCAAGCCCCATCACTGACCCAAAGAAAAAGAAGAAAGAGAAAGAAAGAAAGAAAGAGAGAGAGAAAGAGAGAGAGAAAGAAAGAAAGAAAGAAAGAAGAAAGAAAGAAAGATGGAAGGAAGGAAGGGAGTGAAAGTTACAGAAAAGAAGGGAAAGGTAGGGAACGGAAGGGAGGGAGGGAGGGAGGGAGGAAGGAAGGAAGGAAACAAGGAAGCAAGCAAGCAAGCGAGGAAGTTTCCACATAGGTTCTGAAGTCTCTCCTGTTCTTGTCTCTGCTCTAAGATTGCACTCTATTTCTCTGAAACAGAGGCATGCCTATTCTCTCCTCTCCTATTCTCTTCTCTGCCTCTGCTCTCCTTGGATTTAGGAGTATTTCTGGAGTGTTCTCTCCCCCTGGCTGAGCAGATCAACACAGCCCTCTGCTTTTTCAAGGTGATCTCAACCCCTCAGTGCCTCAGATTAAGAAAAGAGAAGATGAGAGAACAGAGGCACCTCTCAGGAGCTCAGTTTCCCCATAAGAAGGGGATGGGGGTTAGACTACACAAGGCCAAAGGCCCTCACTTGCTCTCCCAGGCTCTCCCATGACTATCACCACGCCTAGCTATTCACTCATAAAAACTGTTGGCAGTCAATAATGATGCATGGTGGGAGAAGTAGATGTTTACCTGGGCTTTGGGCTAGACAATCTTCTTCTCCCAGGAAGACACAGCCCACTAGAGGGCCACATCTCTTCCCTCACAGAAGAACATGATGGCATCCTTCCTGGAGCAGCATTTCGAGCTCCTCTACTCTCATCTCTAGTGTGAGCAAGCCAGAAGAAGGGCTTTCTTTAGAGGCTGGCTAGCAGAGACCATGCTTCCATCATTTCCTAGATCTTGGCAAAGCCATTACTCCGAAGACAATGCTCTATTCCCATCTTACAGTCCATAAGTCTATTTATAGGTAAGAATAGAAATGAATATTATCTTCTGGGAACCGTGGTTTAGGTCTGTCATCCTAGCTACTCAGGACGATGAGGTCTGAGGATCGTGGTTCAAAACCAGACCAGGCAAGAAAGTCTGTGAGATTCTTATGTCCATTGAACCACCAAAAGAGCCAGAAGTGGAACTGTGGTTCAAGTGGTAGAATGCAAGCCTTGAGTGAGAAAGCTCAGGGTCAGTATCTAGGGCGTGAGTTCAAGTCCTCATACCAGAACAAATATAGATAGATAGATAGATAGATAGATAGATAGATAGATAGATAGATAGATAGATAGATAGATAGATAGATAGATAGATAGATAGATAGATAGATAGATAGATGAAAAATTGAAAATTAGAGATAGACATTGGAACCTGGCATGTCCTTCCACTACAGTTTACTCTTCATTTCAGCAATAGGGAGTTATTGAATACTTAGGAAGAAGGAAGGGAGGGAGCTGTAGAAACTGGAGTCTGGCAACCATGCTCAGCTTATGACTGGAAGGTCCATGGAGACCAGAGGCAAGGAAGCAGGCAGGAGGTTGCCTCATCTTCTCTCCCAGGACTCTGTAACAAGGCATTGATTTAAGGCAGCACATAGCTGCCACTGTTGGGAGAAAACAGAGGGGGAAAATAGATGTGAGAGAATTCCAAATTCTTTATTCAGATTTTTTTTTAAGTGGGCTAAAAGTTAATGTGAGAATTAGGCACTGGTGGCTCACACCTGTAATCCTAGCTACTCAGGAGACTGAGACCTAGGATCATGGTTCCAAGCTAGTTCTGGCAGGAGTTTGTGAGACTCACTTATCTCAGATTAACAACCCAAAAGACCAGAAGGGGAGCTGTGGCAAGCACTAGCCTTGAGTTTAAAAAAAATGAAGGGACAAGGCCCAGGCTTTGAGTTCAAGCCCTGAGACTGGCACACAGAAAGAAAGATGACAAGGAGGAACAAGAGAAGAAGAAAACGAGGAGGAAGAGAAGGAGGAGACGACAAAAGAGGGGGAAAAGGAGGAGGGAGTAGGAGAGAAGGGGAAGGAGAGAAAGGTGGGAGGAGAAGGGAGGAGGAGAAAGAAGGAGGAGGAGAAGGAAGAAGGAGGAAGGAGAAACAAGGAAAGAAGACGAAGGAAACAGAGGAAGAGGAAGAGAAAATAAGGAAGAGGAAAAACAAAGAAGGAAGGAAACAATGAAGGAGGGATGGTAGAAGGGAGGGAAGGGAAGGAAGAAAAGCTAGGATGGGAGGGAGGGAGGAAAGGAAGAAAGAAAGAGAGAGGAAGGGAGGGAGCGATGAAAGGGGAAGGGAGGAATGGAAGAAAGGAAGAAAGGGAGGAGAATGTTTTGTCTCCTTTTTTTTTTTTTACTAGACCCACTTTAAACCAACAATCAGTGTTGTGGAGCTGATCTGTGACCCTACAGGTGCCAGGAGCAACCCTGTCTGTCATGAGAAGACCCTGTAGGAAGTCAAGTCTTCTGTTGATAGAGATAGA
The DNA here is from genome assembly GCF_019054845.1 of Dipodomys spectabilis. Classification (NCBI taxonomy): domain Eukaryota; kingdom Metazoa; phylum Chordata; class Mammalia; order Rodentia; family Heteromyidae; genus Dipodomys; species Dipodomys spectabilis. Next base: position 151,105 of record NW_024871418.1, read on the forward strand.
AATCCAGCTTGCAGGTTTCCACCCTAGGGGAGCTGTGCAAGGTGCAGGCCCTCTGTCTCACTGCTTCAGACTCAGCCTGAGTGTTATTACTGCCCATATATTTACCTTCCCATAGGGTCAATGTGCTGGTGGAGGTGGTTTTGCAAGGCTGTGGAAACCCATTTCTAATTCACATGATGATAGAGATGAGGAGACCTCCTAAGAGCATGCACACTACCATCATTACCTGAAGAACTCAATGAATGCTTTGCACCCCTGAGAGGGAAGGCAAGGACTATAAAACTCACCCCACAGCTCAGCCATCAAGGTTATGGAACTGAGTGTTGGGTCACACAAAAACGTTGAGAATGGCCTGACTTCTGTACTCCTCACCTCTCAGTATCCCTTAATAGCTCAATCCCTTCATAAAGAGAATTCCAACAAGTAAGAGCTAATTCAGACATTAGAACCATGATTGCATCTATTTTTATTATTATTTTGTGCTTGTCCGGGGGCTTGAACTCAGGGCCTGGCTAGTATCCTTGGTCTTGTTTTTTTTTTCTGTTTTCTTTTCTTTTTGGTCTATTGTGGAGCTTGATCTCAGGGACTAGATGCTGTCTCTGAGCTCTTTTTGCTCAAAGTTAGCGCTCTACCACTTTGTGCCACAGCACCACTTTCAGTTTTGTGGTGGTTCATGAGTCTCATCGACTTTCTTACCAGGGCTGGCTTTGAACTGCAATCCTCAGATCTCAGCCCCCTCAGTAGCTAGGATTACAAGCATAAGCCCCCAGGGCCTGGCTGACCAACAGAATTTTGAAGTCTCGAGATGTCCATTTCATTTCCATATAGCTCATCTTAGTCTGGTGTCTAATTCAATGTGATTCCTGAGTGAAATACAAATTAGAATTCATAAACGAGCTTATGCTGTTTGAATGGACATCACCAAATATAGCTCTAGGCTATATATTTGGAAAACTGGCTTCATGAATCTTTTTATCCCAGTACTCAGAAATCACAATGATGGCCTGGAAATAATATCAAGTTACAGAGGACAAACTGACACTTTTGTTCACAGTGTGTTTAATTCTAGTCAGGAGAAAGGGATAAAAATCCTAGAAAAAGCGGGTGCTGGTGGCTCACTTCTGTAACCCTAGCTACTGAGGAGGCTGAGATCTGAGGATCACGATTCAAAACCAGCCCAGGCTGGAAAGTCTTTGAGACTCTTGTCTCCAATAAACTACTAGAAAAACAGGAAGTGGTGCTGTGGCTCAAGTGGTAGAGTGCTAGCCTTGAGCTGAAAAGTACAAGGACAGTGCCCAAGCCCAGAGTTCAGGCCCCATGACTGGCAAAAAAAAAAAAAAAAAAAATCCTAGCCATCATCCCTTCTCCCTCTATCTAAAGTTCCTGGCATGTTTCCTGGTGCTCATATGATTTCACATGGAAGTCCTTAATATACCTGTTTAGCACTCAGAATGTTTTATATCAGAGAATGCAGAAAGTGAGATCACTGTGGTCTGAATGCACACACACACACACATACACACACACACACACACACACACACACACACACACACACACTGAACACTTAATCCCCATCCTCTCAGTGTTAGAAGGTGGTGACTTGGGGAGGTGTTTAGGCCAGGAAGGCCCTGACCTTGTGGAAAGATTGATGCTATCAGAAAGCAATCTAAGGGGAGTCTGACCACTGGCGTCCATGTTCAGCAAGTGTCCGTCCCCATCCAAAGATGCTGTGTTCCAAGCACCATGTTGGAAGCCAACTGTAGCATCATCTGACAATTGAGCCTCTGACAGCTGGGCCATGAACTTGTCTCCATTTTCAAGGCAATAAAACACAAGTTTCTCTTGTTAATAAAGTGTCTAGCCTCTGGTATTTTGTTATAGTCATAACAATGGGCTAAGACGACAAAGATGGGTCCCAGAGCCATGGGGTAGCTCTCCTAAGTATCTAACAATGTGGAAGTGGGTTTGGAGCTGGATACAGGGCCCAAGCAAGAAGGGTTTGGAGATGAATGCCATGAGTAGTCTTGCTTTTTTGTAAAGGAAGCATTAGGCAATGGGTTCTGTGAGAATAAAGTGGTAGGGAGGGAAAACAATTGTGTTCTCAGCAGATGCAGTCAGGACTTAGAATCAGCTGAAATGGAGCCTCAGTTAGACATGCTGAGCAAAGTGTGAGAAAGGAACAAGAGGAAAGGCCAGCCTTGCTCTGACCTTGCAAAGATGCTGGGTGAGTTCTGTCCCTCTCTTCAGATGCTATAAAAGGCAGAATGTGTGGGGTGATGCTCTGGAATCAGGCAGGAGAAATCTCTCCAGGCAGCAAAGGTTCAGGAATCTATGTGGCTTCTCTGAATAGCTTCTTGTAAAATGCAAGAAGAGAGGAATTATCAAATGATCTGAAGCCCAGAATTTACACTCAGGAGGGAATGAGCATGGAAAGATCTGGAAAGTTCTTTCCAAAGAGACTGTCCATGTAAAGAGTCAAAAAAGCATGTTCAAGCTGAGCACTAGTGGCTCATACCTGTAATCCTAGCTACTCACAGAGGCTGAGATCTGAGGATCACGGTTCACTAGTGGCTCATACCTGTAATCCTAGCTACTCAGGGAGGCTGAGATCTGAGGATCACGATTCAAAGCAAGGCTGGATATACAAATCTATGAGACTCTTATCTTCATCTAATCAGCCAAAAACCAAAGCCAGAAGTGGGGATGTGGCCCAAGTGTTAGAGCACCAGCCCTGAGCATAAAAGCTAAGCAAGAGTTCAAAGTCCTCAGTTCAAGTCCTAGTACCCATGCAAAGAACCAAAAATGGAGGTGTGGCTCCAGTGCAGCAGCCTTGAGTGAAATAGCTAAGTGAGAGCACAAAGTCTTGAGTTCAAGCCCCAAGACCAGCATGCACACATGCATGCATACAAGTGTGCACGTACACACACACACATACACACACATACAGAAAGTGTGCTGAGGACAGAAAAGCAAAGTTGTGACCAAGAAATCATATGGAGATTAGCAAAGGCTTGAAAGAAGCTTCTAGAAGGCATGTCAGAGATTTCTAGGGTTACCCATCCCCTCACAGGCCCAGAGTACCTGTGGGACCTATGGGGCTCCTTGCCCAGAGTTGTTCTAGTGTCTGATCCCTACATTCTGCCACAGCACTCCTCTGCCACACCCCCAGCTGTGGCTCTGAGGGCCAAGATGTGCCTCAGGCCACCACAATGCAAGCCTTTTTGTATAGTGTCCACATACAGTGAATTCCACAGGCAATCTGAAGGTGGGAGTTATGGAGGCATGGCTTCCTCCGGCCAGATTTCAAAGGACGCTTGCAAAAGCCTCGAAGATCAGGCAGGGTCCTACTTCAGGAACAGAGCTGCTATAGAGAGCAGGCTGTGACACTGGAGGCTTATCGAGATCTCTGCTAGGACAATATTGAGAGGACTGATGGGAAGACCTAGCTACACACACACACACACACACACACACACACACATAAGCACAAAGCTACAATGTACAGCCTCAGCCTAAACAAGTCATAGGCATGAAATTTCAGCATGAGCGAAACCTTGAGCATCACCTAGGAAAGTCTTCCTGAGGCCTTGAGTGTCCACAAAATGGAATCTCATAAAGATGACCCATCTCCAGCCTTGAGATTTAATGTTGCTTACTCTGTTGGATTTTAGAGACTTAATGGCTATTCCTTTCTTCTGTTCTAAGTAGCCCTCTAGAAATGAGGATGTGCATCCCTAAGGGAAGTGTAGATAATGTGAACATAGAGCTGTAAAAAACCCTGGGGGAATCTCTGTCCAGGGGAGACTGGAGGAGAGGGAGGAAGACTACTTTGTTCTCTGCCAAGCTCAGGCTGGACTTTGAGGGGCCAGCACTCCTCTCCAAGGGTGGTCTGTGGAACTATGGACCCTTCCAGCAGGGCTGGTGACAGTGGCCTTTAGATACCCCCTCAGCTGAGGTCCTCTGGTGCCTGGGGGATGGGCCCCAGCCACTTGACTTCCTGGGAAATCTCAGCCTGCACTGTTGTCATTCGGGCCTCAAATCCTAATTTATATCGCTGGGAAGGTAATTTATACACTCATGTAAATTCCTTTTTACTGCTGAGTTTTGAGTAACAGGTGTGTAATTATTTCCAGCTCTCCTTTCAAGACAATTCTAAACCGAGGGCTGTTAAGACCTTAATATTCTTCAGGGTTGCCAGAGATGGTATTTTTCCTGGATCAAATTCATCCCCCCTGTTGGGGCTGACATTATTGGGTTACAGATTTTGCTTCAGGAGGCTGGAAGGCTTAGCCGTGTGTGTGTGTGTGTGTGTGTGTGTGTGTGTGTGTGTGTGTGTGTGTGTGTGTGTGTAGAGGAGGAGAACAGCCAAGGCTGGCCCTGCCCCTGGCCCTGTGTGTGTTGCTATTTTTTATTTTTGCAGCCTGGTCTCTTCTTTATTGAGTCATGGATATTCCTTGCAGACCTACTATGAGCACAGTTCTACGAGGATTGCATAACACGCACAATGGAGACAAATTACCTATCCAAGTGCAGCAGCTAATGAACCTTAGGGAAGATTAGTTGTGGGCGGGGAGGGATGGGGACGAGTCCTGAGGCTTGAACTCAGGGCCTAGGCACTGTCCCTGCAGCTCCTAGCCTGGCTGACCCTGGCCTGGCTGATGCCTTCACCTTGGGCTTCAGGGTTCTCAGCCGGTAGTTGAGATGATATGGGCCTGGACGGTTGGCATCCTGCCCTGCCCCGCTTCCTAGGAGCAGTGGGGCGTGGGGCGTGGATGCTTGCCAAGGCAGCCCAGCTGGCTTCCAGACACCAACTCTGCAGTGGGCTGGGCATGGGCCACACCACCCAGGTGCCCCTTGGGGAGGCTGGGCAAGGCCTGAGTCCCAGTCTCGAAAAGGCCCAGGGCTGACAGCCTGGCCAGAAGCCCCACACCATGGGCAGGCAGTGGAACCTGTAAGAGGCATGGCCTAGAGGCGGAAGTGATGGTATTGGGAAAGTGGCCTAGAGATGCCGTGCATTGGGGTGGCCTAGAGGGAGGAAGTAAGAGCATTGGGGTCTAGAGAAGAAAGTAAGGCCATAGGGGTGTGGCCTAGAGAAGAAAGGCTAATAGGGGTGAGGTCTGCAGGGAGGAAGTGAGGTCATTGGAGTGTGGCCACACAGGGGCTGTTAGGAGCCTAGCCCTGCTCTTCCTCTGTCTGTCTCGGGGGGGGGGGGGGAGGAGCCATTTTGCCCCACCTGGTGATCTCCACCACAGGGTTCTACCTCTCCACAACCCAAAGCAACAGGGCCAAGTTGGCCAGAACAAAAAGGAACCTTTCATCCTGTAGGCCAATTGCCTCAGGTGTTATGTTACAGATGGGAGACTGAGGAGCACGTGGGATAGCATTGGATCAGGGTGTGTTTTGGGATACACACACACATACATACAACATGCAAGCACATGAAAACACATGCATGCACACAGAAGCATGCACACATGCACATGAACATATACACATCCATATACACATGTGCAGACACAAACACACATAAAGTTCATGCACACACACATGTGCACACACACATGGAGGCTTGTTTCCTCCTGCCCCTCCCCTCATTTCCATGTGTCCCTTCAGCTTCTTGTCGGTTGCATTATCAGGAACTGCTTGATAAAGGAACTCTGTTGGGTGATGACAAAAATTGATTTCCAATTCCCTGCAGAATGAGTTCATCATCACAGTGGCGCGGGCAATTTAGCTTAGACTCCAGGCCTACCTGGGATTATAGCTCACACTGACAGATTCCCTGTCAAGCCCCAGGTAGATTTTGACAGGAAGGGGAAAGAGACATTCTCAGAGGGGTTTGTGTGGGGGGTGGGGCCAAAAGGGCAAGGCTGCTTCAGGGTCCCCCTGAGGCCACTGGTGGGAAGGAGTCTCCCAGGCTGCCTTCCATGGGGCTGTGGGAAGTTCAGTCCTGCTCAGCTTGATCACTCAAATGTGCAGCTGAGAGAGAAAGGATCAGTTTCTCCGGTTTAGGAAGCCCTCAGATGGTGTCCATGGAGGGTTAAAGGAGGTTTACAGGAGTTTGGGAAGTGGCCTGCATGAGCTGGGCCACTGACTATGACAGGCCAGCTGATTGGTTGAGACCCCCATTTCAAAGATAATTGGAGTGGAGAGCTTGGGTGTGGCATGAGGCCCTAAGTACAACCTCAGTATGGCCCCCAAAAACATTTCAGACAAGCCCATTTATGTATATATAGTGTGTGTGTGTGTGTGTGTGTGTGTGTGTGTGTGTGTGTGTGTGTGTGTGTGATTCTGCTGGCCCTGGTGCCCTGTAATCTTAGCTATTCAGGAGGCTGAGATCTGAGGATTGAAGTTCAAAGCCATCCTGGGCAGGTAAATCGATGAAGTTCTTATCTCCAAATAACCACCTAAAAGCCAGAAGTGGAGCTGTGGCTCAGGTGGTAGAACACTAACCTTGAGCAAAAAAATGTGAAGGGATAGCACCCAGGCTCTGAGTTCAAGCCCAAGGACCAGCCAAAAAGAAAAAAGAAAAATGACTAATTCCCATTGTGCATCAAGTGACAGTTGCTTCAAAGCCACTTTTGTTGGGCCCACAAATGAACAAAAAGTGGGGGCAGAGTCTCGCACCTCTAATTCATGTTGTATGTGTCTCTGCTCTGAACCATTTTTCCAGCAATTGCTTTGCAATCACTTTAGGGTTCAGGAAGGACCAGACAAATTGATAATTTCTTAATGACAAGGGATGAAGCCACCACTGAGGGCCAGCAGAGCCCCCCAGGACAGATCACCCCACAGGACACAGGATATGCTCATCCTGACCAGCTGAGACAGCCATCATGCCTCTCCAGAATCCACCAGAAACAAGGACCAGAATGATCACCACCCAGGCCACACAGGGACTGGTGGCCATTTTAACTTGGCATACCTTTGTCCTCAAGTCTCCTTATTTTTCATTTTTTGCCAGTCTTGGGGCTTGAACTCAGGGCCTGGGCACTGTCCCTGAGCTTCTTTTGCTAGTGCACTATAACTTGAGCCACAGCACTGCTTTTGTTTTTTTCTGTGTATGGGTACTGAGGAATCAAACCCAGGACTTCATGAATACTAGGCAAGCACCCTACCACTAAGCCACATTCCCAGCCAAGTCTCCTTATTTAACCTAAGGCAAATGTCTGTACCCCAAAGATAGCTGAAGATGTGCCCAAGCTATCTTCCACCCCATGGCCACCATGGAAGAATTGTCCTTTACATGCCCTCACCGTGTCCCTTTATTTGGAGTGGAGCTCTTGGGGTTTGGATCTGGGGTGTAAAACACTGGTTTCCAGAGGACAGCTAGCCCAAACCAATCAATGGGTGGGTGGGTGGATTGGTGGTGATAGGCTCCCATCTTAGTAGTCAAGGTAGTGTGGTTGTGCCGCCTTTTTTACACTGATTGGAGATTACCACATAAGTAGATACTATGATTGTAGCACCCAACATTCAACAGTTGGTACTCCATGTAACAACCTTCCTGCCCGTGATGCAGGGGGTGAACATCTGCTTGGATCCCTCCCATCCTGCCACATGTGCCGAGCTCTGGGGGCAGTGAGCAGTGTCAGTGTCTATGTCTCAGGAGAGCCACGTTCCTAACTCCACCTCCCTAGTGGCTGGAATTGCAGAATTACAGGATATGTACATATATATACGTATATATGTATGTGCCATATACATATTTATGTATGTATATATATATATATATACATATATGTATATATATATATATATATATATATATATATATATATATATATATATATGCATTTGAGCTTGAGTTTGTGTGAACAGCCAAGACCAGTTACTGGATGATGGAAGAGTTGTGCTGGGGGCAGGGCACCTATGGCACCTTCTTTGTCCTGTGGCCAGAAATTCCCAGGGGCTGAGGCCCCTACTGGGCTGTCACTTGGAGCCACTGCTGGTCTCCTTCCCATGGGGGATTCTGCAGGATGTTGTGCCCCTGTGTATGTGCGTAGGGATGGCAGTCATGCTGTGGTCTCCTGCCACTCATTTATGCTCCTCTGGAGCTTCCTTTCCCAGTGTGGAGGAGAGCCAGAGAGAACTCTTTGAAGTCAAAGGCACTTGGACTAATGGCATAATTGCTCTGCGAAACCATTTGCAAAGAAATTATAGACTATTGTTAGGTTGATCTAGCTTTTTTTTTTTATCCCCACTAAGTAATGAAGCTTTGCTTGGGGTGATGGGGTGGGGAGCAATCATAAACACACACATAGTTAGACAGAACAGAGGTCCACTCTTTGCCACCGTTTTCTTTTCTACCTGCTTTAATGCAATAGCAGAGATGAAACAGCACCCTTCCCTCCCTCCCCCACTCAGCCCCAAGCCAGCGGGTGAGTGAATGGGCCCCTGGGGACCTCTGTGTTCTTAGCCCTGCTAAGGGCCATTTTTGGTATTAAGATGCACTTTCAAGAAACAGCAGCTGGAGAATTGGCTGAGACTGGCAGTTCCTGTAAGGACAGGAGGTCCTTGAGGCCCCGCTGTTAGAGTAATGAAACCCAGGAATTTTCCACGTGGCTCTTTTGAGACTCTCCCTCCCCCACCAGGGGGCTTCCTTCTTCCTTTGCTCCCCATCCTTCTATGCCCTGAAATCCTGTCCTTCATGTGCTTGCTGCTCACAGCAAGCTAATGGAGACATATAGTACAGTATTCACATTTAAAACATGGTTATTAGTGCTCCATTAGGATAAATGAGGTCTGCGGAAAACCAGCCCATGCATTTCGGTGTCCGCTTAGTGTATCCATTGTGCCCGGATGGGGTCCTCGCAGCCACTGCCCGGGGAGAAGGGGTGAGCTCTGCCCAGAAGAAACTCCATGTGCAGGGGTTGGCGATGGGAACCAGGGTCACACAGGGGGCTGGGACTGGGGTGGGCTTGGTGGTCAGAGCCCATGGCTGCAAACAGCTATCAAGGAAGATGGTCACCTGTTGGGGAATCAGAAGTGCTCTGGCCATGGCAGTGGGTCAGGAGTTAGGAGAGTGTGGCCATGGAGTGACAGTGGGTATAGAGTCTGGAGCACCGTGGCCATGGCAGTGGGTAGGGATCATCCTTCACAATGACCAGCAGGGCCCTGGCTCCTCACATCCGAAGAGCCAGGTGCAGCTGCTTGTCACCTGACCCCTCTTGAGACCATGGACCACCACCTGACCTCTCCTAAGACCACGAACTGTCAGTCCACTTCTGAAGCCACCTCTGGCCAGCTCTGAACGCACTGGTGACCAGGCCCTGCTTTCCCTCTGTTCACCTCCTCTCCTCCCGCCCTGATTCTTTCTGTTGAACCTAAAGCAAACATCTCTCTCCAAAGATGACCGAAGACATACAGAAGAGCTGTCATTATCTATTACCTGACACAGACATCCCTTTTCTGCCCTTCACTACACGTCTTTATTTGACTCAGAGGAGCTAGTGGCCCTATGGAATGTGGGGCTCCTGGTGCTGTGGCTTGGGGCCCCTGGCTCTGGTTTAAGCACTGTGTGACCTTGGGAGATCCAGGGTCCAAAGTGACCTTCATACTTTATCCTTTCTCATCCCTGGGAGCTCACAGAGCCGCTTGCTGATGATACTAGAATGGGCTCAGCCTGTCTCACTGCTTATGGTGACCCATCCTGAGGGAAGGGGGGGAGGCTGGGCTGTGCTTGATAGCACTCACCAGAAATCCTATCATTTGCAAGGCTGAGGCAGGAAGATCAAGAGTTCTAGGACAGGCGGGGCTACTTATAAAAGTCTGAAACATCCTTCTTCTGTCAGGGAGTCAGCTGAGCCTGCCTCTGGTCTGAACTATACAGGATCCCTCAGTCACTGGAGCTTTCCTCCTCCTCCTCACCTCCCTTCTCCTGCTCTTTGTCCTCTTCCTCTTCTTCCTCCTCCTTCTTCGTGCCAGTCCTGGTGCTTGAACACAAGGCCTGGGTGCTGCCCCTTAGTTATTTTTTTTTTCATTTGGTCAAGGATGATGCTCTACCACTTGAGGCACAGTTCTACTTTCAGCTTTTTGGTGGTTAATTAGAGATAGTGTCTCATGGACTTTCCTGCCTGGGCTGGCTTCAAACCATGATCCTCATATTAAAGCCTCCTGAGTAGCTGGGATTACAGGTGTGAGTCACAGGTGCCCTGGCTGTGTTTTGACATCTTAATGGAGTTGGTGGAAGGGTACTAACTACTTTTTGTTCTGATTTCTGAGTTTGACACTTTTAATATTTATTAAAAATGATACGATTTCCTTGTTTCTGCATCTCTCCTGCCTCAGGGGGTCTATTTGCGTTTGTAAAGTTCCAGAGTCCTTGGCAGGTTTCTTCCATTAGCAAATAATATGCCAGGACTGTTGTTGCCCTATGTAAGTCACACATGTAGCCTCAGCTCTGAGTTATGACTCAACAGCTCCATAAGGAGAAGAAACAATTTATAATGATGAGATTTATCGTGGAGATAAATGACCACCACTTGTTAATGATGAGATTGATTGCTGTAAAATTTATCTGCTCAGTGTCTTTTTTTAGTTAAGGCCAGGGAGATTGCACAACTCTTAATAACTTCTCAGGAAATCAAGCTGTCCCCTATCCTCAGTGAGGAGCCCAGGGGGGATGTCCAGGAAGAACATACATCGATCAAGACTTTCCAAGGGTACCTTAAGTTATTGTTATATTTTGGTGGTACTAGGATTTGAACTCAGGGCCTCGCTTGCTCAGCAGATGCTCTACTTGAGCCATGTCCCAGTTCTTACTGTTTAGGTTAAGGATGGGGTGTTTACTTTTGAAATAGGGTCTCATGTTGCCAGGGCTGGTGTGAACTTCCTATTTGTATGATACTCCCACATTCATAGCTGCCACTACAACCTGCTTATTGATTGCAATTGTGTGAGTGTGTGTGTATCTGAGCTAGCTATAAATTGTGAGCCTCCTGATCCCTGTCTTTCAAATAGGAGCCGGATCCCACCCAGCTTTGACATCCTGGATGGATGAACCAATTGGTAGAGTCAGAGACCTCAAAATCCAATCACTTATCAAAGCCCTGCCTCCTGACAGTTCATTCAGCTATGATGTCTGGTGGATGAGCCCATTGGTGGAGTCAGAACCTCTATGACCCAATCACCTCTCTCATCTCCAGATGGCAGCAAGCTTTCAACCCAGGAGCCTTTGGACCCTATTCATGCTTCCCAGATGAAGAAGATGACATAAAGGGATGGCAGAGATGTCTGGTTGCAGTCCTAATGGACCAGTTGATCAAATCAAGAGGACAGCAGAGATAGGGACTCAGAGCTCTAAACCCAAGGAGTGGAAGGATCTATCCTGGAACCATCCACTAACAGATTTTGGCGGAGTGAGAAGTTAAAGTCTGCAGTGCCTAGCTGCTTTTATTGGGGATAGAATCATGCATTTGGGGCTGTCAGGGAGGTGGGGGGACCTATGGAAGAGGAGGCATAGAAAACATGCCACCTGCACATTGCAAAGTTCGGGCCAATGGCTCCTCTTTCTCCTCTCACTGAGAGTCAGCCTTTGGATGGTCGGCTGGGGAAGGAATATTCAGTGTCACCAAAAGGCCAGAAAATCCCCAAGCCAAATCTCCTCTATCAGGCTGATTATTTTTCTTCCCATAACTAGTAGCAGGTATTTGTCTGTGTTCATTAAAAGCCATTTCATGTTCCCTTGACAAAGGAGATTTTTATTTAGTGCTGTAAGATCAATAATGAAGCATCTCATGTGAACTATTAAAATGGGAAATGTTTGCTGGGCTGACAATTGTGCTATCAATACATACCAAGTAATACATTGAGGACAGCCAAATGGACCAATAGCTCTTATGGAAAAGGCTTAGCAGGGCACTCTGGCTGGGACCCAGCTGCCGTGCTGGCCTTGGGGGCTGCATTTGGGAGAGTCCTCCATAGATCCCCAGCAGTCCTCCATCTCAAGTGGGGTGGGACATGGCTTTGGCTGCCTGAGCTGCTCACACATATGTTTTCCATGTGGTGGGGAGCTGTGTAGAATAAACTCCTCTCCTTGCCTTCTCAGGGAGGCCTAGAGCAGTTTCACTCTGGACTGCAGTGTCCATCTTGGCCCATGCCCCTAGACAGGATGTCCTGCCTTCCTGCCCTGTGCTCAGTGCCTGGGACTCCAGACCTGCAGACCCTCTGCCCCCTTACTTCCCACCAGTCTCTCACTGAACTTGGCTCTGAATCTATAGGTTTTGTCTCCTAATTTTTAATAGAATGTTCCCAGGACTTTTCCTCCACTTCTGTCTACTGAACACCATTTTTTGTAAAGCCTCTTCTCTATCCTCCTCATCACCACTCCCACATCCCCTCCCTCCTCTCCCAGTGATAGGGCTTGAGAAGTCCTAGCCCTGATTGTTTGGTCAACTTGACTGGATGGAGAGACTTGGGGGAGACTGGGGAGGCTCACTTCTGCCCATGTCAGTGATTGATTTTTAAATGATCCAATCATATCAGGGTGATGATCGTGAATGGATTCATCAGATCATGATGTGATCAGTGTACATCTGATCATCAGTGGATTCATGGGATCATGATGTGATCAGTGGATCTAATTATTGATGGATTCAGGATTTAATTAGACCCTTGGGAGCTGGTGGAAATGATGGGGTCTGGGTGGAGGAAGTGGGTGGCTGGGAATGTCTCCTTGGAAGCTGCATCTTGCCTGGCCACTTCCTGTTAGTCCCATTGAAAGACAACCTATGAGGAAGCTGAGACAATAGCAAATCAAAACCTGGCAGGGCTTCTGGGATCATTTAACCCCTCACTCCAGAACTGGGATGAGAAGAGCAAGAAACACAGGTGTGAGCTCCTTCACGCCAAGGCGCCAGCATATGCCTGCCTGTCGCTGGAGGTATTTTTTAGACACAATCTCATGGGGAAGGCAGCCTGTGCAGTCAGCCACAGAATCTGCCTCCCAACGTGAGTGCAGCCTCTTTTCCACTCTGAGAGCAGCTGACAAGCCAGAGGAAATGGTTTCCACTTGTCACCAAACTTAAGGTCAGGGAGGTGGTACCCTCAGCCAACACCCATTGTCTCTGCTCAGAAAGCTCTCCGTACATCTTCAGTAGGTGCTCCAAAGAGACACCATGCCACAGGCATGACCATGTCTGCATCCTACCTACCCACATCTGCAAACAGCTAGGTACAAAAAAAAAAACCACACCGGGAGAGAGACAAGCTGAACAACATGGATGGGAGGGCCAAGAGGAGGAGACAGGAGGTGAGTCATTAAGAATGTGGACCAAACTCTGCAAGTTTTCAAAGGCACATGGCTCAGGAAGAGTGGGTGAAGACCTGTGGCCTATTTAGATGTGCTTTAAATGTAGCTGTTCCTCCCATTCACTCCAAGCTTCAAATCTTTACCATGAGAAACACAACAGAAAACTACCCAGACTCATTAACACGCAATCAACTGGGAAGCAAAGACATGCGCTTTGCCTTTTTTTTTTTTTTCTTTTTTTGGGTCCGGTCGTGGGGCCTGAACTCTGGGTCTGGGGGCTGTCCCTCAGCTCTTCAGCTCAAGGCTAGCGCTCTACCACTTGAGCCACAGCACCACTTCCGGCTTTTTTCTTTTTGCTTATGTGGTGCTGAGGAATCGAACCCAGGGCCTCAAGCATGCAAGGCAAGCGCTTACCACTGAGCCACCTTCCCAGCCCCTGCTCTTTCCCTTTGCAAACAGGTGAAACATAATCTGGCATATTCTTTTCCAATCTGAAGAATTTTTCCTTCACACACAAACTAGCCATGAAATATGTATGGGGACAATTCTGTACACACACAAAACTCCTCAATTGAATTTATGGGCAAATTCCAAGGAATAGTAGGTCAAGTGATCAAATAAGGGAAATAACGTTAAAAACAAATATCCCCAAACACATACCACCTTTCCTAAAGTTTCACATACTCCTGTCATAGGGATGAGGATGAATGCAAATACTGCAATATTACAAGTGAAATTGATTAAAATCAGCTGTTGTCAGATTGGGATGTTGTAAATGTGATCTATAAGGAATCGCTAAGAGGAAGTTTTACAACATGGATTATTTCCAACTCCAGAAATAAGCAACCTGGGTTTTGATTTTTCCTTTCAGGGCAGACACAGTTCACCCTTTCACATTGTAAATCTCACTAGGGCTGAATAATGCTCTCACAAGAACTGACAAAGAAAGAATCATTCATGTCACACCAAAAGGCTTTCTTCTGTCTGCTCCATGCGGCTTTCTTCCAATAGGCCAACAGGAATGTAAAATCCTGTTCTCAACTATCCATCATGCTCACCCCATCTTTCAATTAATGACACTACAATCAGATCGATAGAATGCAATAAGAGCTTTGCATTTCTATACCTAGTAATTTGCTGAGTAACTCCAGCCATAAAACGTGACTTGGGGGGGAAAAAACCTCAAGGAAAATGAATTTTCTCTTGAAGTAGCAAGCAATGACTCTGACCACATGCCCAGGTTCTTCCTTCAGGCCAGGCTCATCAGCATGCAATGATGGGATGCACCTGGGGAAGCAGGATACTGCCCATGTGGGAAAGCTCCCCGACGCCAAAACATGTCTGGTCAACTGGGTCATTTCTCAGGATTGGGGAGCACACTTCCTGGAAATGCGCATTAGAGCATCTGGGAGGAAAGCCACTGTTCTCTTCCTCAGCCATTCCTGAACTACCTCTTGGAGGTCTGTGGCATTCTATCTGCACAGAGGAACTGGGGAGCGGTGCTGAGTTTAGCTACACTATCAAGTACTGCTAGAGCTAGGCGTTCTGCAGAGTAACAGACATGCCAGCCCCACCATGTGTGAATTGTCTGTGTTGAACTCCTCCACCACGCACACTGGGATGGTAAAGGATGAGTTCTCTGTGGTGGGCCTGACGCACAGGAGGGCTGGTATAAGATGTCCCCTGTCCTCCAGCAGTTCTTCATTTTGGTGTTTCTGGAGCTTTCAAACAACAACTTTAATCCTGAGAAGTAAAATCTTTCTACTACATTGATTCGATAATACAGTTTGGCCCACCACTAGATAACAGAATGAATATTGGTTATATTGCCCAATGTACCAGTGTTTAAATATCAATTCAATCATACACTAAATTAGCACTTTCTTTTCGCTGGGTCTGGGGCTTGAAGTCAGGGCCTGGGCACTGTCCCTGATCTCTTTTAGGCTGGTGCTCTACCACTTGAGCCATAGCTCTACTTCTGGAATCTGGATAAGAGTCTCATAGACTTTCCTACCAGAGCTGGCTTCAAACTGTGATCCTTATATCTCAGCCTCCTGAGTAACTAGGATTATAAGTGTGAGCCACCAGCACCAAACATTAATTAGCACCTTCGAAATTCAGATTTGATTGAATGGTTCATTAATCAATTGATAGCTTGGCTAGGCTGGAGATTTAACCCAAGGCCTTGAACATACTAAGCAAGCACTCTACCACTTGTTTGACATAAGGTCTTCCCTAAGCTTACCTAAGCTAGCCTCAAGCTCACCATTTCCTGCTTCTGCCTCCTAGATTGCTGAGATTACACACATGTACCACCACACTCTTGAGGAACCTTGAGTATTTTACTAGTAAGGAAGGAATATGCTTACCTCAAAAGCTACTATGAAGGTTGAAAGAGAGAATGCATATAAAAGTATCATGTAATGGCTAGCCCTTTCCCCTTCCAATTCTTAGATTTCCACATATAAACCAGCAATTTAAAAAAAAGGTAACCAAACCATGCTGCTTAAATGAAATATAGAACACAATGATCAGTCCAGCAGTATACAACCAAAGGGTAGCATCACTATTGCCATACACAGGCAGCAATGTTTCAAAGGCTGAGTGCACCAAGGCTCGAGCAGTGACCATGATGTTCTGCATTCAATCCTAAGTTCCACTTAGATCTGATCACAGCATTTGTAGAAGACATAAAGGCTATGGCCCATGACAAATCACATTTCTCAGATCCACACAGGAAATAAATATCCATGGGCCCTGGGACAGACAGGCCATGGACAGTCACATCAACATGCCTTCCCATGAATCCCAACAACACTTAGACTGGACAAAACATGAGGACTTAAGTTCTGCCATGGAACTATAAGAAGAAATCGAGAATGTGCCATGTGCTGTGGAGGCCCTGGCCTCCACCAGGGGTGGGGAGCTAAGTGTCCACTTCGTAAGCACGTGTCCCTCCATGACACAGCCACCAAGAGCAGGGCAGGTGGGATGTAGAGAAAAGGAATTTTTCTACAGTGAAAAAAGTTAAATCATTCAATGAAAACGATTGCACAGCATCACCTGAGAAAAACAATGCTACTCTTGCCATCACGTTTATGGTAATTGGTGTTTGACATCTGTACCACCAGAAGCATTTTTAAAGGACTCTTTTTATTGTTGTGTCATAATGATCATTAACTAATGAAATGAGACAATGCATGAGAGAGCTTAAAATAATCACCACAAAATACCATGCTTTATGAAGACATCAAGTTCATTACCTATGCGTGGTTCATAGAAAACACGGGGAGGCTTTTAGAAACTGACAACCTATTAAATCCGCCGGTGATGTGGAGAGGATGTCTGCCATGCTCTCGGGGCGAGAAGAAGCGCAGCTCCCACTCACAGGCTGTGTGCACCTTGCCAGGTAATATGTGTCATGCGAAGTTTTGTGTCTCACAACCCCTCAGTCTTCACAGCACCCCTCTGTGGTAGGCGCCGCTGTCACCATCACTGTTTTTGTAGATGAAGAGATGGACGCCCTGAGAGGTCAGGTGAGTTGTCTAGGATCACAAAGCCAGCATGCAACGGGGCCAATGTCAAGTCCAGACAATGGATGCCCAAACTGGGCATCCATGCCTGAGTGACTGGTCACTCTCATCTCCCTCTCAAGTTCCTTAGATCCTCATCAAACTGAACTTCAGTACAGAGTGCTGATGAATTATGCCACATGGCCTGTGAATGGACTGTGGGAAGAAGAGAGAGTCTACAGAGCCAAGTCACCAAAGGCAGCCATGTGAGTTCATTCATTCATTTGGGAATTATCACTCTCTCGGAGTGGTCATTTTCCTAGCATCATCCCCACCTGTTTATCATTTCACTACCATAACATGTGGCTGCATCCAACCCTCCCAAGGGCCACATGTTCCATCTAGTGCTCGGGTTTAAATTCTCTGTAACAAACGGAAGCTTGAAGGCATTTTCTAGTTCATCTCCACGTGGGCTGAAAGACAGACCTACCCAGCTGTCTAATGATTGTGCAGGTTCTTTGCTGGCTTTGGGTATGCTAAGACAGATGTGTAGACTTGCTGGGTCTCAGGGTTGGCCACACTGGCAAAGGGGCTGAAATTGAATTTGAAAGGGTTGTGGTTGGGGCATACGATCCCACCTTGAGACAACCAGGAAAGCTAGGAGTCAAAGGGGTTAATCAAATCAAAATCCGCAGGTGGGAGGTCAGGCTGACAAGAGCACCTACAAATTCAAGTGTGACATGCCCAGAGAAAGCTGGGGCTCACCTTCAATGAGCCGGTGAAATGAGAATCAAAGCACTTCCAAAAGAGAAAGGTGGATTGCTTGGGGGCAGACGGGCAATGCTGTGCGTGCAGGGACAAGTGGCCAGTGCACGGATGCTCAGCCAGGGTCGTGGTCAAAGCCCACAGATGCACCTGGGCATTTTGTTTGCAGAAATTCAACTGGGGTTTACATTTCCATAATACTATACAAGTTAGCTTATCATAAGCAGCCCTGCCACCCCCTTGTTCATGGGCACAAAGGTAGAATTTGGACTGAGCTACACTGAGGACACTTGTCTCCATTCATCACCTCCTTGGCAGTGCAGACACCAGGTAGGAAGAGTGACAACTCAAGCCCCCCACTTACCAGAAATGGGGAAGGGTGTGTGTGGAAAGCAGGCCAATTGGACCAAACAACACGGTCAAGGCAAGAACACTTCCCCCTATCCAATGACAGAACAACACAGCACCAACCACCACTTCCCACAAGGCATCCATGTGCCATGCAGCCTTCCACTGCAGCCCACACCACACTTTGAATCAGGATATCGACTGGACTGGACTGGGGAGGAGGCCCCACAATGTGGAGTGGCTGGGAAGGTGGCCCCTATTGCAAGCTGATCACATCTTTTTTTTGGGGGGGTCCGGTCGTGGGGCCTGAACTCTGGGCCTGGGCACTGTCCCTCAGCTCTTCAGCTCAAGGCTAGCGCTCTACCACTTGAGCCACAGCGCCACTTCCAGCTTTTTTCTTTTTTCTTATGTGGTGCTGGGCAATCAAACCCAGGGCCTCATGCATGCAAGGCAAGCACTCTACTACTGAGCCACCTTCCCAGCCCCAGCTGATCACATCTTGAACCTAGCAAGGCCAATAACTTGCTCTGTGCTCTTCAATAGCTTTCAGTACCTATTGGAGCCTCCGTGCCCAGCCTGTAAAGTGGCATTGAAATGGAATTCACCCCCTAGGCTCATTGTAACAATGCAAACAGAGAACACCTCTGGACTGTACACAGCCCTGAGGTGTGTGCAGAATTCACGTACATGTTAGCCTGTGTTAGAGGCAACCTAGGGAGTGTAGGCAGCAGGACCAGGCCTGCGCCCCTGCACCAGTCCCATCCTCTCTTTTTTGGAAGATGGCCATGTTCACGGGGTTGCCCTGCAGAAGGTTGTCATGATGATCAAAGGAAACAATGTCCTTGGATACCCAGGGGTGTATGGCTCATTTTAGTGCCCAGAATGTGAAGCTAAACCCTTAGGTCAAAAGTCCACCAAAGAAAAAGAAAAACACAGAATAAGTAGGAGTTTCTTTCCCTTAGGTGTGCGCTATAATGGGAGTTGGTGTGCTGAGTTCAGTTTCTCCTCCTTAATGGTTTAGAAGTCTGTGCTGCCATGCCACAGAGCTGGGACCATGCTGGAGCCATCCGCCTGTAAACCCAGCCCAGGTGGCCCCTCTGACGCAGGGTGGGGGTGGCAGCTCCAGGTGCTCTGGGTGCACACCGCAGGCTCAGGATGCCTCCCTCCAGGCATTCTCAATTGTTTTACATTCCAGAAGAACTGCATGAACTCTTCCAAC
Source organism: Dipodomys spectabilis (assembly GCF_019054845.1). NCBI lineage: Eukaryota > Metazoa > Chordata > Mammalia > Rodentia > Heteromyidae > Dipodomys > Dipodomys spectabilis. The sequence continues at coordinate 170,203 of NW_024871418.1, forward strand.
AGCAATGATTTGTTCATTCTGAATACTTACAGACTAGGAGCAGAGGGCTCTGCCTGGGCAGACAGCGTTCAGAGAAACCACATCTCCCCCCAGGGTTCCCTGGCTTTTCCATGCAATGACACCACAGTTATTTGCTACTCAAGGACAAAGGCTCCTCACCCCTTTTTAGAAGAATCAAAGACTTGAGCTTGCTGAGAAATGTCCTGACACTTGAGTGACACCACCAATTCTTTTGCTTTTAATTTGAAGGGTTTTTTTTTTGTCAGTTGTGAGGCCTGAACTCTGGGCCTGGGTTCTGTCCCTCAGCTCTTCAGCTTGAGACTAGAGCTCTACCTCTTGAGGCACAGCACCACTTCTGGTTTTCTGGAAAATAAGAGATAAGAGTCTCATGCACTTTCCTGCCTGGGCTGGCTTTGAACCGCGATCCTCAGATCTCAGCCTCCTGAATAGCTAAGATTACAGGTGTGAGCCACAGCACCCAGCTTTAATTTGGCTTTTTCAGGTAAGTTCTCATAGTTTTATCCAACTGATCTATGGACCGTGACCCTCCCATTATCTCCTCCCAAATAGCTGGGCTCCACCGGCGATACACCAGAAACTTTCCTAGAGCCCTTGTCCTTTTATGTTTCCAATATAAGTTTTGTGAAAATAACTGAAGCCCATTTCTTTTAGATGTCTTCTTTAGTTCAAATTTCTTACTCTTTGCATGAGCCTACGCTCAAATTAGCTATGCCAGCCAAGATCTTTGTGGTGCCATGTAGAGAGCTGCGAGAGGCCGCACCTGGAAGATGGCGCCGGCTTCCACCCTCCGCCTTCCCGATGGCGAGTGCTCTCTGTGGTAAACAACTCCTTATATGGCTAAGGCAAAGAATCTGGCTTGCTTCCGCGAACCTGAACCTATTGGTGGTTCCCACGTGGCGTATCAGGGTTGGCTACCCAGCGGGTACTTAAGGCTGTGGGGAATTTTCCCCGGGGTTGGGGTCAGAAGATTACTCAAAGGTCCTGAATAAACTGCAGAGAGAAGAGTTCGGTGTTGCGTCTTCCTTGGTGGTCGAGGCGGTAGCGACACGTGGTGGCCCGTACGGGGACTCAGCCATAACCCCAATGAGGACTCAGAACTCTCTGCGGTCAGGGTGGTGCACCGGTAAGTCCCCAGGTAAAAGGGGGATCCGCGACAAGAGCGGGGGTAAGTCACCAGGTAAAAGGGGAATCCGCGACAAGAGCGGGGGGATTTTTGCTCTTCTCTGTAGATAAGGAGAGAGCGAGAACCCGGGGCTACTGGATAGAGTAGCCAAAAGTGAAAGTAAAAGATTGTTTACCAGGTTAAGATTTTTAAAACATGGGCGCTTCTTCTTCGCACCCAATTTTTTTGGCTCTCAATGAGCTACTGCACTCAAAAAAGTTAAAAATAAAAAAGAGTACTTTAGAGAGATTTCTGAATGAATGTGACATAGTTGCCCCGTGGTTCGCTGTCTCCAGAAGCCTCACGGTGGCCTCTTGGGAGAAACTAGGGAGGGACCTAGATTTTGCCTCTGAACAAGGAACGCTTAAGAGCAGAGTGGGACCAATATGGAAACTGATAAGAGGCTGTCTCGAGGACCAGCATTGCAGTGAGGCGTTAGAGAATGGTCAGGCCGCCCTAGAAATGCTGCAGGAAGAAAGATCGGAAAGGGCAGACAGCGAAAAGGAGGAGAGCAGAGGGGGGGTTATACTCCGATCTTGCCGAACTAGAGACCTCTGAGTCTACAGACTCAGAGGAACTACAATCACTCATAGAACAAATAGAAAAAACAAAGATAAGAAAGAGGAGGAAAGGGAAGGAGAGAGAGGACCCAGATAAAGACGAATGCACGCCCTCCGTGCACCGCTCCACACCTTCGGCCCCTCCGCTTTATGCGGAGGACCCCGAAAGTGGCAGCCCCGGCTGTCCTTTCAGCCCAGACGTGTGGAAAGCGGTCAGAACCGAGTTACATCTAGCCTGTCCAATATTTCAAGATCCACAAGGACAGCGGTATCATGAACCCTTAGATTTTAAGGTTATAAAATCTTTAGCTGAGTCTGTGCGGACATACGGAATCACGGCCTCCTTTACTGTAGCCCAGGTGGAGGCCCTAAACAGACACCCGGTGATTGGAGTGGGCTCACACGAGCTTGTTTGAGCCCAGGTCAGTATTTAGATTGGAAGGCCTTTTTGATTGAATTTGCTAGTGAAGAGGCTGCGGCCAATCAGGCTGCGGGAAACCCAGCTTGGGACAGAAATATGCTGCTTGGAAGGGGCTGGGAAGGTGGCTCAGTGGTAGAGTGCTTGCCTTGCATGCATGAGGCCCTGGGTTCGATTCCCCAGCACCACACAAGCAGAAAAAAACTGGAAGTGGCACTGTGGCTCAAGTGGTAGAGTGCTAACCTTGAGCTGAAGAGCTGAGGGACAGCGCCCAGACCCAGAGTTCAGGCCCCACGACTGGGCCCATGACCAAAAAAAAAAAAAAAATGCTGGAAGTGGCGCTGTAGCTCAAGTGGTAGAGCGCTGGCCTTGAGCTGAAGAGCTGAGGGACAGCGCCCAGGCCCAGAGTTCAGGCCCAGGAAAAAACCTATTCTAAAAACGCTGCAAATTTGTGTAAACAGTTCTCTACTTATCTTTTAGGTAATTGAACTGGGGAGTTTGACAGCCTGATGGAACAGCTCAGGGTTGCCATCGTCATGTTGAACTCGACCAGAGTGGATGCCGGATTGGCGGAGGGGTTATCTTCATGGATCTCCGCTGCTATGAATCATCTTAAGGAGTGGGCGGGTTTGGGAGCCCTGACAGGCCTCCTGTTATTAGCCTCCTTGGTATGTCTGTGGTGCATTTGCCAAATTAGAGGTTCTCAGCGTCGCAGTGCAGCCATGATTATCCAAGCCTTTACAGCCATTGGAGCAGGTCAGTCCCCCCAAGCGTGGCTTGCCACCCTAAAACAATGAACACAGATTGCAAAGACAAAGTACTGCAGTCGAGAGGCATGAGTTTTGCCCTCGAGGAGAGCATGTTTGATTGCACACGGGTTCGATTCGCCTTTTCCCGTACTTGTGAAAAACGAATCAATGGACAGGCTGAGTTATCCCTAGAGAAGGCGCCTTCTAGGAGAAGGCTTGTATGCAGTCCTTGCATTGCACAACAGGGATCAGACCTCTGTTCTCATCTGTGTTCTTTAAACAAAAAAGGGGGAACTGTAGAGAGCTGTGAGAGGCCACACCTGGAAGATGGCTCCAGCTTCCGCCCTCCGCCTTCCCGATGGCAAGTGCTCTCTGTGGTAAACAACTCCTTATATGGCTAAGGCAAAGAATCTGGCTTGCTTCTGGTGGATCCCACGTGGCGTATCAGGGTTGGCTACCCAGCGGGTACTTAAGGCTGTGGGGAATTTTCCCCGGGGTTGGGGTCAGAAGATTACTCAAAGGTCCTGAATAAACTGCAGAGAGAAGAGTTTGGTGTCGTGTCTTCCTTGCTGGTCGAGGCGGTCGCGACAGTGCCACATAGACAGCTTTCAGGCTATAATCTAAAACATATGTTGCACAAAGGAATCTATTTCTTCATTGATGTCCTGAGCACAAGCAGACAGGCAAAGCAAATGCCTGGCAATGTGCTTACCCCTCATCTTGTTCCTGCCTGGCTCAGCATCTGACCTTCAGCACATACAGGCTCCCCACAGTCTGCACAGCAGCATTGCTTCTTGGTCCTGCCTGTGGCCCCTTTGCCATAGCAGAACTAACTTGTAGCTTAAAGTCCAAAACCTGCCCGGGAACTCATCTCATATAGGAGTTACCAGTAGGAGTCAGGGTAGGGTAGACCATATTTTCTGAGTATTTAATGGCTGCTGCTAATATGCTTTCTTGAAGAGGATGCTATAATATTACTGTGAGAGTAGAGCCTCTACATCTGAGGAATTAGGATGTAGTTAGAAAAAAAAGGGCAGGAAAAGAACTCATAGGATTTAATTGATAAAAAGTGAATGTAAAGCTGGGAAGGTAGCTCAGTGGTAGAGTGCTTGCCTTGCATGAATGAGGCTGTGGGTTCGATTCCTCAGTACTACATAAGCATAAAAAACCAGAAGTGGCTCAAGTGGTACAGCGTTAGTCTTGAGCTGAAGAGCTGAGGGACAGTACCCAGGCTCAGAGTTCAGGCCCCACAACGAAAAAAAAAAGTGAATATAGTTTCCCTTTACTGAACTTGTACACTAATGACTTGGGCAAAACTTAACCGCTCTGCTTTGCTTTCTCAGTTTAGGAATTGGTGACTTTTGACTCACAATGAAACTGCAGACCCTCAGTGAAATAATGGATGAGAAAGCGGGGTGCACATTCAGAGTACAGCAGGGAAGCATGCATTCATTTAGAATTCCAGAAGTATACAGAACATAAGAACATTCTCCCTTACTTGTGCATACTCAGGAAATGATCCTCAGTTAAGATTTTTTTTAAAAATAAAAAGACATTCTGTGAAAGTGTCAGGAAAATATCGAGGAAATATAGAGACAAGAGGCAGTGGGGGGTGGGGATTTAGCTCAGTGGAAGTGCACTTGCCTAACAGTAAGGTCCTCAGCTCTGAAAAAAAAGTGGTTTGATTGTCTCTGTCCCTGGATGTCAGCTTCCTGTTCACCCTCAGGGGTAAGTAGCTCTATGGGCTTTGTCTTGGTGCCCCAGCCTTGATTTGCAGAATTTCCACACATAGTGTATGCAGCGTGAACCTGTGTTGAGTCAACTTCATCTTAGAATTCCTCTATGCATCAGGACATAGGGTATTATTGTTAGCTATGTGCTTACACACAATGGTCAGCTTTCTTAATCCCAGATGGGTGAGTGGATCAGAGTCTGCTTATGAAAAATGTTCTTGACATATGCGGATTCTAAGATACTCACATGTATTGATCCTGCCAAAATGTTGTCCCTGTGCAGAAAATGAAAGGGACAGCATTCTGAAGGCACCTGCGAGGTTTCCTATTTGGTTTCTCCCTAGCTCTCAGTGGGCAATCCACAATCGGGTGACAAAAGACTAGTGGTAATTCGTGACAAAATCCTGAGCAAGCAGCCCCTTTAAAGAGTGATGCAGCCCATGTCTTCCCTGGGTCTTTCAAGCACCCACTTCCCGGAGAAGAGCTTCTGTCCTCAGTCAAACGAGTGCCCCTTCTGCTTCAAGTATCATCCAAAGCTGCATTAATGAAACTGTGGTGGTGTTTGAAGACTATTCACTGATTGAATATAGATTTGCATGGCTACGACATGCCAAGCGATGTTCTAGAAAGACTGTGGTGGGAACTGAGTGTGCACACCAAACACAGACACACACATGCATGCACATACATACACATGTGTGTGCAGTAAATCCACAGAAGTGAATATGCAGTAATTGGTCATGAGAAGTGTTAAGGGAAAGGAAGTAAAGAGGAATCAAAACAGCAGTTGAAAGGGGTGATATTGATGAAGATATATTGTATTCGTAAACTGCTGTGTTAGATAGCAACTCCTTTGTATAACTCCTTAAAGATAATAAATAAAAGAATACATTGCTTTTAAAAGTAAAAGCAAAGAGTTGCCAGGCACTGTTATCTCACCCCTATACTCCTGACAACTCATGAGATCTAAGGGTCCCGTTCAAAGTCCTTGACAGATAAAGTCAGTGAGACTCAAGGGACTGAGCATCATCCATAAACAAAAGAGCCAAACAAGCAAGAGGCCATAAGTTCAAGACTCAGCTCAAGCACAAAAAAAGGGAAGAAAAAGTAGGGAGGGAAGGGAAGAAAGGAAGGAGTGAGCACTTATAAAAGGCAAGTTTACAGAAAAAAAAATAAGATGTTAAGTCTGTATTCATATGGTTCCTCTATGGTGGATATAGTAATTACCATAATTGCTATAAATAATCTTTACAGAAGATAGACCAACTAACTAATGAAACAAATAAGCAAAAGTTAGGCTAATGGTAGTAAGTTATATATATTGATCATTAGATATTACACCAAACAATTCACCTTTTATCCCCTGGACGGGGAGGAGCTAACACTCCACTGAGAACAAGGAAACCATACAACAAAGTCATTAGCCTGGAGTTACCAGTCAGTGACAGAGCTCAATACCACTCAAGGTTTCTAAAAGTCACCTTTGGCTACAAATTCAGGGTCACTATCAGACAGATCTATCACTCTAAGAAAGGTAAGGAGGTTCTTATTTTCAACCGGACTTGTAAAGAGATTTGCAAAATTTAATCTTATTTTTTTGCTCCAGACTACAGGGATTTGGGGAGCAAGCACCCAGCATTCCACAGCTCTTAACTCTTCCTTGTACCTCTGTGTCTAAGACAAAAGAAGCTATTACAATTTATGAAGACAAGAAAGGCAAGACAAACCTGCGGAGTGATTCAAGTATGAGCTCAGGGGAAAAGACACTCAGGCTCCTTATACCAAGGTTACTGACAAAGATTCGGGGAGAACCTAAACCAAGCCTGTCCTGTATGCTCTGCACAAGCCAGCCTGGATGGCAAACCCAGCAGCAAAAAACCGCCGAGGTATAAGGGAAGGCCAAGTGAGTGGAAGGCAGGAGAGCAACAGGACGGCTCGCTCCTCGGCAGCAGAGAAGAGCAAAACAAAGCTCTCAAATTCTACCCTAGGCCCAGGCAATTTAATTACATTTTAATTATTTATAACTTGCTGTATTCCAGAACTGCTCTTATAAACTAGGTGTAGGAGAGAACGGGAAAGTAGAAAGATATGGATAGCAGCATACAATGGAGACAGGAATGGAGTTAATACAGAAATACACACTGGCTACCACGTAATGACCTCTGTATTCCAAGGGGAGGTGGGGTAGCGTAGGAATTTAGCTTGAGACTGGCTTCAAGCCAATCAAACCATGATACAGATCACAGAGTCCAGAAGAGAAAATAGCTTGCCGTCTTCATACACAAGGCATTGTTACACCATGCCTCCACTCCCCACAAAGCAATCCTTCCCAACTGTGACCACAGTGCAGAAGGATATCCGTCCTCTACTATGAAGGGAAGACAGGATACAGTGGACAGAACACCAGTCCTTCTCTAGATGGATGATCCTGCTCGTTCCACTTAGAACTTTGCATGTGGATCTTTTCCCAGGCCAGGACTATGCAAGAGGCTTTGCTCTCAAAACTCGGGCAGTGGGCCGCAGTTAGAAGCCCCCAGTCAGCCACATGACCACAAAGGTGGACAATTGCTGCTGTGAGCTGTGAGGTTCAGTGGATAACGGGTATCTCATGTATTTATTACTTCTGATGCTTTCAAGTTATTGTGTGTTTATTGTAACAGTAAATCCATTTGTGAGCTAACCGAATATTCCCGTTCCAAACTGCCTTCTCTGTATCTGGAAATAACTCACTCATCTTTTCTCTTCCTCTTCCTCTTCTGCTTCCTCTCCTTTCTACTTCTTCCTCTTCTCATACTCCTCTTCCTTTCCTCCTCTTCTCCCTCCTTTTCCATCTCTTCTTCCTCCTCCCTTTCTCCTCTTCCTCCTCCTTCTGTTGCTGCTTCTCCTCCTCCTCCATCTTCTTCTTCTCCTTTCCTTCCTCCTCTTCCTCCTCCTCCTCCTTCTACTTCTCTTGCAGTGTAGGAGATTGAATTCAGTGTCTCATGTTTGCTGGGTAAGACCTCTATCACTTGAGCCACACCCCCAATTCCTTTTGCTTTTAGTTTCTTTTATTAGATAAGGTCTCTTCTTTTGCCCAGGCTGACAGCAGATCCTAATCCTCCTACCTTCCCCTGCTAAGTAGCTTGGATTACAAGCATGTGTAGCGATACATGATGAATAAGTGGTTTTTCTCATCCAGATCTTACCATTGAAGGGCAGAAAGCATGTGTCTTCTTTACAATAGTGGCCATGGCACGCAGCTGGTACCAGCAGTAACAAGAACTTAGCAAATATTCATCAGACCATGACGAGACAAAAAGCAGATTCAAAACACAAAAGATAAGGCTCTGATGAGCACCGGCCAAGTGGTGGTGGCCAGCTTACCCAGGATGAGGCTCTGAGGTCAAACCCAAGGTCTGTCCACACAGCTCTCCCTCTGCTCCAAGGATTCTGACATATTTAGCTGATTGACCTTCCTCCTGGAACTAAAGCATACCATCCACATCCTCAACTGGAACCAACAAGAGCTGGAAATTAAGCTTAACCCTGTGCTCATTCAAGCTAAATTCTAGAAAGCTCTGGTCTTTTTATTTTTTAAGTAGGTAGCCTGGATCTAGCCTTCTTTTCTACCTGAATGTTTTAGAAGAGTTCAATAGATCAGTTCAACATTCATTTATCTTGGACTGTTGTTTTTATCTATCTTTTATACAGGTTTATACAATTCAAAGGAATTGTAATCCTCATATTATTTCCTTATTGGTTAATAAATCATTAAGAAGTTAGTTTGACAGGGCTTTTTAAGATGGGAGGGATCAACCTTTGTTGAAGTTGTTAAAAGCAGATTTTCCTCTTAAACACTGAGGTCAGTTTTTGTTCAGTTTGGTTTTATTTTTTTTACAGAGTGAAACCTAAATATACAAACACACCATTGCCTCTTAATTTCTATTGTTTGAAGTCTTTGATTAACTACAATTCCCTGTATAGCTTATCTGAGTTCCCATGGGTATACCTAAGATTGCATTGACCATTCAAAGCCATTCAGCAAGTAAGATATGAAAAGCCTGGGACATTTTGAAGCAAATAGTGAAAGGGCATTCAAAGTTTTGGTCCTTCACAGCCACAAAGAGATGTAGGGTATACAAATAGAATGGCTGAGTCTACTCCCTGCAGGCTACCCCCAACATGGTGGCCTTTCCTCCCAGCTTGATAGATATCTTTCACCTCACAAGTGGCTCTAGAACTCAGGTAATGAATCTTTGAAACAAATCTGTTCAGAGACAATAGCTATTATCTTCTAGGAGTCAACAAACTACCTGTCATCCAGCCTTACATTTGGATACTCCTGAAAAGACACAGTATGACAGTTTACCAGTTTGTGTGAGAAGAGGAAACTATCTTACAGCAAACAGTCCATGCCAGTTAAGAAGTCGCTGGCACTATCAGATAGAGGGAGCAGAAGAGCCCAAATCATTGTCAATGATCAGTTTCCTCTGTGCACTTTCTCACCCTCATTTTGCTCATGAGCTATGAATAGGAAAACTCCTGCAAGTGAACCAGTCGGCAACCATCCCAAAGTCTCAGGACGGAGAAGAGAACTGATCTAATACATTCCTACAATAAATTCCTACATGTGTTACTCCAAACACACACCAAATCGATCCGTTTCATGAGGGCATAATCTGTAAAAGATTTCCCTGGTTGAATGTTTCAACTCAGTACTTTTGCTGCTCTGACACTGAGACTTGTACCATTGTCACATAAGATGGCGATGTACAGAGAACAAGGTCTGGAGCTCAGGCCGCCTGGCCCTCCCCCATTCACTATTCAGGGTTGAATCTTCTGTACCTCATTCTCTGAATCAGGAAATCAGGAGAGGAACCTCTCTTCTGAAGTTGTGTTGAAGCACATATGTGCACGTACACACACACACCAACACACACACACACACACACACACACACACACTGCTCTAGAGTATGTGCAGTTTGCCCACTTAAGAAACAATTCATAAACACTCTTGAATCCCCCAAAAGGAGTATAGTGAAGAATCCCCCAAATGAGAGGTACAAGGAAAGAACTTTCTAGAAGCAAAGTAGGCGCCTATTGATTAAAAGCTTCACAATCAAACTAAAGGGAAGGAACCAAGGATAACCAGAAGGGAAACCCACAGTTCATAGAAAATGATGAGTGTAAGCCACAGAATCAGAGAAGAGAATGCAGCAAAGGGCAGGGGGGTTGGCTGAGTGGTTGAAACTTCTGGAATGAAAAGTTCTGGACAGGAGTGGAGCCTGGCATGGACTCAAGCCCTAGGCATCCCCCAGGAGTTGATTGAGAACAAGATTCCCTAGAGAAGACAATCTGGTCAGACATAACCTGCTGTTCTCTGAGAGAGAGAAGTTCCAGTGTGACCACTGCTCACCACAGTGACCCAGGGCCCACCCACCTCGGAGAGCGTCTGCCCTGCCTCCGGGCCAGTTCAGGCCTGCCATTGTACACAACAGCCCTTGTGTCCTCCTCTAGCAAGCAGCTCAATATCCAACCACCATGGGAACCCAGTCCGAGAGGCACAGGCACAATGGAGGGGAAGCTGCCGAGGCAAGCATTTGGAAAGGAGCGGAGATCACAGCAGGCAAAGCAGCCATGAGGATGTGTCTGCAAGGACACATCCTCTGGGTTCGGGAAAGAGAGGCCGGTGCAGGGCAGGGCACTTCCATAACCAATTTGAACATCTAATAAAGCTGCCTGTGGTGGGTAGATGGCTTCTGATTTGACATCCGCAGCAGAATAAGGGGCTGCAAATTCAATGAATAGTCTCTGGCCAGAGAAACAAGGTCAAAAGCTTAAGTTTCTGCACTTCCAGTGGTTCCTGGTATCTCCAGTAAGTATACTAAATTAAAAGACATCCTAGGGTTTTTCCTCCTCTTCCCTCCCAAAGGCATTTGTGGTCCCTATGGAGTTCGCAACCCCCTGTAAGGCAGTCACCACTTCTCAAACTCCTGGCATCCGCTGCAACATTTAGGCATCATGCCAGGAATCCATGACTGGTTCCTATAATCCTGGGTACTCAGGGAACTCAGATCTGGAGGATCACCAGTTGAGGCCGTTCTGGGAATAGAAGTCTGTGGATTCAGCTTAGGTAAACCTTTACAGACGTAGGTATTTTCTCTGTCTTGCCACAGCCACCACAGTATGCCCCCCCCAACAGAAGGTCCTGTCCACACAAATGTGTTCCCGGTGAAAACGGATACTCAACTGGTGCCCCTCAGAGGCAGAGCTCAAGCTCATGGTCCGTGGCTAAGTATGAGAGCCTAGGAAAGAATCCACAGGTGCTCTTAGAGTGACTACATGGTGCAAAATACCTAACTCCATGGGTGGGGGTCTCAGAACTTCAACTCTGTAACACATGATCAAACCATATCACTCTACACTCCAAATTGAAATTCTGCATTACCCTGAAATGCATTACTACACTGGGGAGTGGGGACACATGATCAAACCATATCACTCTACACCCCAAATTGAAATTCTGCATTACCCTGAAATGCATTACTACACTGGGGAGTGGGGGAGGGGAAGGGAGATAATCTGAGCCATCAACCAACGATAGGTAGAGTTGAATAAACAAGGGGAAAACAATTTCAATGATTTCCACACTGCCAAGTGTCCAAAAGATAGGGACTACAGAACCTTCCTATCTCCACCATTCCCTATGAATATTCTCATCACTTCTTTCAGAATTCAAAATGCGACAGAAAGAACTTCTCACTCCTATCAGAGGACTGAACAAGCAATGGTCCTGAGAAGTCAGGTGCCTTGGTCCTTAAAGTTGTATGAAATAGACTTCTAGATTTCTCGGCATCTATGCCTGCATTGCCTGGTTTGACTCTTATTTGGAGTAAAATGCTAAGCAACAAAGCTGCCTCAAGCTGTCCTGACCCTTTCACTGTCTGTTACACAGTGCTGGGCTGGGTGACCCCAATGGGCTGTGACACACAGCCTGCCTCTGGGACTGGAAGCCTAGATTTCAATCTGGTGGCCTCATACTCTTCCTTAGCTTTTTCTTCCAAAGCTGGCATTTTACCACTTGAACCACACTTCTACATGAGCTGGCATTTTTGCTGCCAGATAGTAAAAAAGAAAAAAGAAAAAGAAAACCCAGAAGTACTTAGTCCTTAACAATGGTAAGGAAATAAAGATAACACTTTATTTAATCCATCATGCCATTTAAATGTAGTTTATCTACCCAGAAAACAAACACAAGTACTTCCCAGGTGAAAAAGGTGATCTATGTCCTTTGTCATGTAAATCTGTGTTCCCCCCCCCCACCACCACCACTGTCAACATAAAAAAAGGAGAGGGCGCTGGAGAATCATCCCTTCAAATCAGACCAGGTGAAGACTAAGTTGCTGCTCCAGACTAGAGAGAGGTGAATGTGGAAGGGACTCCATTTCATATTGCATGTCCATGTGAACGCAGTCTCAGAGAGTGAGCTTGGATGCCCTGCTGTTGAAACTCCAATCAGAAGAGGACAATGCAACTCCGTTAGTCACCGCCCTGCCTCTGGACATTTCCATCCTTTCATTAAAAATGAAGCTGGCGAAAGCATAACTCTACCCCATGAACAGTCACGATGTTATTTTCAAGCGCGTTCCTCCCTTGCTTTTCCTTCCGCGGGACCCTGGACAGCCAGGATAGAGCTCCCATCCTCCCCAGCAGGCTTCACAGTAGCCCTGTGGATTGCACAGAGGTGCCCTGAGGAGCAGCGAGCAGGTGTGGGTCGGGACCTCTTCTCCCAGCCTCCCTCTCCAGTCCCCTCTCCTTCCCACCTCCAACTGCATTCTAAATCTCAATGGTCTAAATTAGCCTTGGGGTACAGGTCACACCAAGAGCAGAGAGGGGATACAGGTTACACTACCAAGAGCAGAGAGGGTACAGGTCACACCAAAAACAGAGAAGGGGTGCAAGTCACACTACCATGAGCAGAGAGGGGATAGAGTCATACCAAGAGCAGAGAGGAGATAGAGGTCACACACTGAGAATACAGAGGGGTACAGGTCACACCACTGTGAGCAGAGAGCATCCTATGGGGAGGGAAGAAGATGGCACCCACCAAGGCTGATGAGCAGGAAACCAAACCACACCTCCGCAAACAACCACACCCCCCCAGCACACACCCCCCAAACAACCATAAACATCCCAAACAACCACACACATCCCAAACAACTACACACACTCCAAACAACCACACATCCCAAACAACCACACACATCCCAAACAACCACACACATCCCAAACAACTACACACACCCCAAACAACCACACACACCCCAAACAACCACACACACCAAACTCAACAGCATTGCTGTTTTTAGACACATCTGCCTGGATAGTCTTCCATCTCCATGGAACAAGAGTGAGGCTAAGGCTTTGGGCCCAGTCAGGGCTTGGACCTGGACTGTCAATAAATAAGCCATATATGCTGCTCATCTGATGATGTCAACTCACCAATACAACCACTGGGTGCGTCTAAGGTTTGGGCTCAGTAGGATCACAGTGGGACAACACATCCTCAGCTACATGCTGGTGGCTGGTACTATCATCTCAGCTACTTAGCAGGCTGACATTAGGAGGATCAAGGTTCTAGGACAGACCAGGCAGAAAGGTCCTCAAGACACTGTTTCTGGGGGGAGAAAAACAGTGCGGTGACATGGGCCCATAAGTCCAACATCACCAGTGAACTTAGAGGAGGTGGATTCAGACTCAGTCATTCAACATTGGCAGAAAGCAAAGGAAGCCTAGAGGTAAAACATCTGTATAACAAGTGTAAAGCACTGAGTTTAACCCTAGGATCACCAAAATTTTGAACAGCAAAAATCAGCAAAGTGTGCTCATTTTAGGGCTTGTTCTGAGCCAAACCCCAGCATACAGGCTTGCATAACCCTCATTGCAACCTTGTGTGTCTTTACTTGACGTCTGAGAAAGAGTGGCTCCGAACCCAGAAACACTTTGCAGTTTTACAGATGGAACTCAAACCCAGCTCCCTAAGAAGAGCTGTGGGTGAAGTGTGTCCTTTCTCCTCTGGACCAGGGCTGACATGGTCTCAAGGCCACATCTGTGACATTCGCGGGTCAGGGAGTGTGGCCCTGTGTGTGCTCTCTCTACCTCTGCGGTTCAGACAGTTAACATGGCCTAGAATTCCAGCTTTTGAGCCAGGTGGCCTGATGTCCTCACCTGGCACATCAAGACACTTACATTTCAGTCTCATCACTTGTGGCCTGAAAATAGCAACACAGTCTAATGTATGGAAAAGAAGAAGGAAGAAAAAGATGGGAATGTCTCCCCCAAAGTTTCAAAGGCTCCTCAAGTTGACAACAGAAGGCAATAGGAGACTTAGCATGAGAACGTGGCACCCAAAATAAAGGCCTTTATCAAAAACTTCACAGTGGATGGGGAATCTGAGTCTCCAAGAGGCAGACGGTGACCCTAGGCTCTTCCTGCCCAGGGATAGGTAGAGATGTGGGCTGGAGCCTGAAGTATCTGTGCACCTGTTTTAACCCAGCCAGCACGTGGGTCAGGACACTGGTCCTCTTATACAACATCTTCCACTGCCTCCCCCAGTCCAAAGGTGGGATGTATGCAGGGTGCACAAACACTCGGCACTGAGAACAGGCAAACCCCAGGGAGCCCACAACACATGTGCTTCAACGTATATGATGTACATCCTGGAAAATCACACATGCTCTTGAAAGTGCAAAGTCAGACTTCCTCTTCCCTCCCTCTCACTTTCCCTCCTCACAGGCTAAGCCTTATGCAGAGGTGATAAAAATAAGCCTCAGGATCGAAACCAATGTCCTCAGTCCTGCAAAGCCTTCCAGGAGGCAGGGTGGCAGAGCCCAGGCTGCCAGTAGAACACACACACACACACACACACAGACACACCGCCCATCCCAGAGATGGCTTATTGATGCAATTACATGGTTCAAAGCCAGTGGCACCTGACAGGAAGGAAAAGACAAAACCAGAAAGGGCGGGATGGCCCCAGCACCGCTCCCTGGGGCCAACTGTACAAGTGCCAAGTGCCTTTTCCTTGTGAACCACAGAGGCAGGTGTGGGCCGGCATGCAGACAGGACCACAGCCCTGGCAACAAGAGGAAGTGGTAGTTGAGGCTTCCCGGTAGCTCTCCTGATCCTCTCTGGACCTCAGGACCTCTCCTAGGCTCCTCAGTGCTTTTCCTCTCTGGTCTCTGCTTGGCCTGCTCCAGAGGGACACAGACAGAAGTTAAAAGAGCAAGGTAAATTTCCTTTCACCCCTACCCCATCTTCTCATCCCTGTCCAGGGGCAGGGGGTACAGAGGTGGACACACAGGGAATCAAGAGCTCCGGGCTGCTGCCATTGGATCAGTGGTCAACTGGGCTGTTTGCATTTCCAAGTGCTGAATGGCCGGCCACTGTGATGTCCATGTTAATAATTCCTGATGCTTTGTATTCCAGCAAATGTTTAATCCCTCACTGATCAATAATCCTCACTAGGCTGTTCTTTTTTCCTTTTTTTAAAGAACCAAATCCCTTTTTACTCTTCAAATCCTTGAATAAAATTAGGCTGCTTTAGCCCTGGATGCGTTGTTCCTCAAAGAAGCTGTGTGGTTTCATAACCTCGGGGTTGGGGTATTTTTAAAGGGACTGCCTAGACACACTTGCTCTTGGTGTCACCTAACTTGTCTCTACAATTGCTGTGTGTTATAAGCTGGTCTCCTCAGACACTGCTTTCAACACAGATCTACTTTTTTTTTCCTCAAAAGAAGAAAATAATACAAAGTGAAGTTATTTGCCCAAACTAAACCAGTGAGTCTAATCTTTGCATTCCTGGCTTACACTTAAGTCCTTCTGTACATCTTGATTTCTACCTTCCATCTATAATTTCTTTCCAAAACCATATTGAAAAGAAAACAACTCCACTCCTAGGCCTTCTTAAGAAGCTGTACTTCTTTCTTAGAGGCAGGCTGAATGTTTTGGAAAATGCACATGACACACGGAAAGAGACAACGGCTCTGTGCTCACAGGGGATGGGCTGGCAGGGGGCGTCTCACAATCCACTGCAGGTCCACCAAAGTTCCACAAACAATGGCAACAGAAAGAAACTGCCTTTCATCTCTAGCAGCAACCAAAGCAGTAACTTTCACCAAAGCTAACCCAAGCCAGGAGTGCGTCCCACACACACCAACCACTTCCACAGTTAGCCCATAAGAGCCCCAGCAGCTCACCACAATATTTATTAGAAAAACACATAATTTGTGGTGGAGAAAGAAGTCTCTCATACAAAAAAGAAAAGAAAAAAAAAGGGGAGGGAAGCTCTTTCAAATGCAATTAACCAAAAGACATATTTCCCCTGTGTTTTTAAAGATCACTCTATGAGAGGCACAGTTTTTGTGTAAGGGGGGGGGGGGGAGAAATGGGTTATCCCCACTAGTTAAGAAAGACAATTAAATTACTGGAGATTACCTTCATCATTAAGGAGAATGGGCTTTATTCATATTTACAGACCTAAACAGACTTCAGTTTCCAGGTCGCAAATGAATCTCTTCTTGGCTCAGATGCTCATGTGGACACTGACATGGGCTGCTATTGAATTGATTGGAAAATAATCTTATTCTCAAGCTCCTGCTGGAAAGAAGAGCTCCAGAGGAGGGCAGGAGGGAGAGGGGGAGATGGGTGAGGGAGGGAGGGAGGGAAGCAAGGAAGGAAGGAAGGAAGGAAAGGAGGGAGGAAGGAAGGAAGGAAGGGATAAAAAGAAGAATCCAATCATGTATTCTTCCTGGTTGGAAAAAAAAAAAAGTAACCCCAGTATCCTGGAAGGATTTCAAATACAGGCGAACAGTGTGCAGGAGGGTGTGTTCAGAGCATGCCTTAGAGGTGTGGCCTGCCTGAGACACTCTTAATGAATATTACTTCCTTCCCATTGGCTGTTCCCGCTAGAAACCCAGACCCATCCCTCCTTTCAGAAGTCAGGAATTCAGCTCCAGCCAAAGTCCAGAAAACATGCTCACACAGGGACAAGGCCCCACCACCTATCCATAACCTTTGAGGTTGTGTCCTACAGTCAACATGACCAACAGTACATAGGAGTGAATTTTTTCTGCCTTGGGTTGTGTTCCCAGCTTTGTGTCTGTTCTAAACTGAAGGTCCATCAAAGAAAAGAAAAATAGACAGCTTTCTTTAGAGAGAACATGCTGTCCTAAATGCTGGGGAGAAAGAACTTTCTCAATCAGGTTTCCAAAACCAGATCTGAAACGTTGTCTATACCTTAAAATCCACCCGGGTGATTTTTTTTAAAAAAAACTCTCTGCCAAAATAAAGTAAAATCCCCAATTAATATGTGTCCTTTTGTGGACTTAAGCTTCATCTCCCTCTGAAATGCCACATACCAACGCACACTTTGAAAAGCTGTTCAGAATCACTTGGAGCAGCAATATCTAAGCAGTATACAAATATGCATTCAGGTGACAGGATGACTAAGTTTTCTTTTTCAAACAATGCTCTTCTCCCTAACTTCCCCTGTCTGCTTACTGACAGGAGGCCTGATGTTCTCAACATTTTAAAGTAGATTAATTTTTGAGAATCTGAGAAGATATAATTCTTGCTCATAAGAAAAAAAGCAACAAAATATTGAAGGTGGGACAGAAGCAATGGAGAAAAACATTTTATTTTAAAAAATAGTAATAATAAAATATTTTGTGGCCCTTTCAGTATTTCCCATATATAATTAATCAAAATTAGATCAAATTACAAATATTAAGTGCTCATTTGAACTAAAGTGCTTCCTCTTTCACACACACACACACACACACACACACACACACACACACACACACACACACACACAATTTGTGTTGTATCAGAGGTATCAGAGTTTCAGAAGGCAACAGAAACTCTAAGGATACAAAGAAATATGGTGTCCCCAGACTCTAATACAAAGCATGCTGGGCAGCCCTGAGCTCCTGGATTACTGAAAGGTGTTTCTGTGCACATAATAGCAAGGTCTCCACCTCTCCCTCCCTGCCTGTAACTCATTGCACAGCTGCAGGAAGCTGTGGCTCTAGTCCCCTTATCTAAGGTCCTTGGTCCTTGTTCCATAAAGTATTTTCCTTACCACTATTAAATAAATGAGATGTCCTTCCTGTAATTCTAGGTTTCTGTGTTTAGAATGGAGGTGATTTTGTTTTTAATGCTTTGCTAAAGAGGGAAGAATAAAACTGAGCTCTCGCTCCAAGAGTGTTTATTTATGTTATTATAAGAGCAAACTAACTTTTCAGCACTTAAGATAAAAAAATCAGTTTGCAAAGGCTAAACAACTTTCCTGTCGCTATCCCAAGAGTGGGGGTAAAATAAAAATATTATTCATTTACCCTAAGACAATCACATGAGAGTTGTAAGAGTCTTCCCCCCACCCTTCAGAAAAGAGGGTAAAACCTGGGCCATAACCAGTGCCTGAGTCTGCCATGACCTCACCCAGGGGCCTTTAGCCTATGTCTGTGGTGTGTGTGTGTGTGTGTGTGTGTGTGTGTACATCTGTATATATGTCTGTGTGACTCAGTGTATGTATATGTCTGTCTTTGTATATCTATGTGTATCTGTGTGTGTCTGTTTGTCTGAGTCTGTGTGTCTATGTGGATCTATGTGTCTGTGTTTGTCTGAGTCTGTGTGTCTATGTGGGTCTATGTGTCTCTGTGTGTTTGTCTGTGTGTCTTTGTGTGTGTGTGAGTGTCACAGTGTGTGTCTGTGCACACATTTGTCTTCTTTCTTGAGCCTGACACTTGCCCCTGTTCTCAGCAGCATAGAGGACAGAGCACAGCCATGGTTCTTCCTGATTTTGGAAACACTCTGCAAGCCTCACACGTCTAGACAGTGACATTACACATATCCACCCAGTTCACACATGTTCCCTGAGCCATTCCTCAGTGCTACCCACTGGGGCACTGGAACCTGGGAAATGACTGACCAACAAGGTTCCTGTCCTCAGAGAGCTTGTATCCTGGTGAAGATATTTGTTATAAAAAAATAGCAAATATAAACTAAACAGAAACTAGACCATCTATGCTAGGCAGAGAGCCACAGAAAATGGGAGAGGGGGTCCACTTGAGAAACAATTAGTAACCAAACCTCTCCTCTTAGAGAAGAAGCTGACTGGCTGAGATAAGGCCCGGAATACATGCATTTGGATGTAATAGGCTGTGTAGTGGAGAGTCACTTAGGGCCTTTTAGAAGAAGAAATAGGCCTAACCCAATCCAGCCCGATTATTTATGACACTTAAATGTGCAATTGGAGGAGCCATACTTGACAAGTAGGAGGACCCACATGTCTGTTCTAATGTATTCCATTAGAATCTTCTTTAAACCATATCTTTTGGCTAAGACTAAAGCAAAGCAATTCTTGGGCTCACCTGAAAGCAGGGTCTCCATGCTTCCCAGACTCCAGCTACTGTGAGAGTTAGGCGGGTCAAGGTGGACAGCTGTGATGGGGAAAAGGTAACCTCGCCAGAATGGACGTTTCCAGAACCAGGATCTGTGCTGCAGACACAGCCTTATGCACACAGTAGATAGACAACCACTGAGCTGGGAAAATGTGTTTGCTTCCATCCCCATGGAGGAGTAGGGTGAGAAGCAGCTTGCATTCATACGAAATGGACTGGAGCACGTGTGCACGTGTGTGCACACACCTTTATCACAAGCCATACTTCTCCTTCACAATATAGCCGGAAAGAAGATGAAGGGATCAGACATGCCAGAAAGCATCCTATCAGCTTCTGGTGTTCATGATTTCTCACCAGCCTGCCCGGAAGGAACAGTGGCAAATAAATTGAGCGACTAATAGAGCCGTAGAAAGGCCTGTTGAAGGAGTAGCTGAGACACCAGCTTACAGCTGATACCCTCCTCCCCTAGGCTGCTTCCTTCCTTGGCATGGTGTATGTTTTAATTCAGTGACTATTTTGTGATCCTGCACCTGGTAGGGGGCGTGCACAGGTCTGGGAGCTACATGAGCCCCCAGTGATTGCTCCTCCCCAGCGTCTGCCTTACCTGCTTGGACATCCTCATCCCAAAGTAGTATCAACCAGGGGACAGAGACAGGTCCCTCTGTGCTTTAACAATGGCTGTGGCTGGGGCACTTTGGGTCCTTTTAACACAAATAGCAGCAGCCAAGGAAAAAAAAACAGAAGTGGCACTGTGGCTCAAGTGGTAGAGCGCTAGCCTTGAGCTGAGGAGCTGAGGGACAGCGCCCAGGCCCAGAGTTCAGGCCGCCCCCCACAAAAAAGATGCATTGTACTTATAAATTTATCAATTTGTTGAACTGAAATCCCTTTGTACAACTAAAGACAATTTTTTAAGTTTCAAAAAAATAATAATTTGTGGTATTTTATAATACCACTAACATGAAATGGCCAGAAATGGTAACTCAACCGTGTAGATTAATGGTTGTTTAGAACTGAAGAGAATGGAATGATCATGAATACAAGAAACTGCTAAAATCTAATGAAATATGTATTAAAATCAACTTAGTGGTATACATTTTGTGTATATTATCACAGTGAAACATAACTGTTGAAAAAATTATGTGAGAGCTAGGATAATGGTACAGGATTATAATCCTAGTTACTGGAGGGGCAGGTAGGACTGTAGTCCAAGGCTAGCCTGAGGCAAAAATACAACTCCCTTTCCAAAAACCACCAGAATTTAAAAGGGCTGAAGGATAATTGATTAGTAAGCATGAGACTGAGTTCAAACCTCAGTACCACATATACACATTAATAACTGGAAGCTGGTTGCTAAGAAGCATTAAATCAGACATTGTCATTGTAGCCATTTCTAGGAATATAATTATAATTAGAAGAGGAATACCAAGCTTTGTTTCTCTTCATCCCAAATAAGCAAGCCTAAGCTACAGAAATTATTTTAAGTTCAAAACCAGTCAAATTATATAGTACTTAGAAGGCTATTAAATGATAGGTATATACGAATATAATCATTGGAAACCCATTAGATAGCTCCCAGAAAATCTTATGCATATAAAAGTAACAGCTCAATTTTCAGCAAATTTTTGATAAATTAAAATTGTCTCACCAAATCAATTTGTGCCCATATCCATTAGGAACAGTAGAACAAATAAGAGTGGCTCTACTACCCATAAGCCTCTAGTACACTCAAAGGAACTGTCCAGATTTCATCTTCTCGTACAATATAGCCTAAGGCCTAAAGCATAACATAAGATAATCCTTATGGAAATCACTTAGTTGGGCCAGGCACTGGTGGCTCACGCCTGTAATCCTAGCTACTCAGGACGCTGAGATCTGAGGATCGAGGTTCAAAGCCAGCCCAGGCAGGAAACTTTGTGAGACTCTTATCTCCAATAAACCACTAGAAAACCAGAAGTGGCACTGTGGCTTAAGCGGTAGAGTGCTAGCCTTGAGCTGAAGAGCGCAGGGGCAGCGTTTAGGCCCAGAGTTCAAGCCCCATGACTGACAAAAAAAAAAAAATAAAGAAAGAAGAAATCACTTAGTTGGGCCAGAGGCATGACTCAATGGTAGAGCACCTGCCTACCAAGTACATGACACTGAATTCAAATCCCAGAATAGGGGGAGAAACAGTCCATGTAATTTTACTGAACAGAAATATTGAATGTCCTGTAAAAACTTCCCATACAAACTTTCCCCCATTCTTTTGCTTCTTTCCCTGATTAAGAAAATTAAACTTACAATCAAAATTAAACCTACAGTGCCTTTACTATCTAAAAGTAAAAGATACATAGTGCTTCCTCAACACAAAGAGGTAGCTTGAAAATTTATTCTAAAGTTCAAACATAATTTTAAAGTTTTGTATTTCTTTCCTATTCCTCTTTAAATTAATCTCTACTTTTTCATTTTATGCACAATCCTGAAACTTCTAATTTGCATCTGAAAGCTAACAGGACTTATGTCTCATGAGTTCCAAAAAAGAAAATGGGTAGTTTGTTTGTAGGTAGTTTTACAGCTCCATCAGGAACTTCATCTACCTAAAAGAAACATTAAAAAAAATTACCATCATTCAGTCATATACACTTCAACACATCAAAATAAGTTGATAACATATTCAAGAGAGCTGAAGATATAAAATCGGACATATTACAGGTTCCAAATCATATTCCCAACTATTAAACCTAAGAAGTTCCATAAAACAAAGGTGTCTTTTTCAAACTCACTTTGTTGCAAAACCAAAGCTAATTCAGTCATTTCTTTTACGCAGTCATGTTTCTATGATTTCTCTGCAGAAAGTTATGTGCCATGCTAGCAGTAGCAAAACACATGGAATATGTACCACCATTAACTTCCTCAAATCCCCAAATTCTCAATTCTTAAACTTATCTTACTCCAAGTATTTCACATAAAGAATGTCAAAATCTACATGAGGAAATGCTCAACCTCTCTAGCCATAGAAGAAATGCAAATCAAAACAACATTGAAAGACCACCTCACCCCATTTAGAATGGCTATAATCAAGACCTCTAATAACAACAGATGCTGGAGGGGATGTGGACAGAAGAGAACCCTACTGCATAGTTGGTGAGAGTGTAAACTTGACCCAGCAATCCCACTTTTGGGCATTTACTCAAATGATCACAAACAAGACCATACAAAAGCTACCAGCCCAACTATGATTATTGCAGCATTATTTACCATAGCTAAGATAAGGACCCAACCCAGATGCCCCTCAGTAGATGAATAGATCAAGAAAATGTGTTATATATAAAATGGAATTCTATGTCTCTATCAGAAAGAATGACACTGCCCCATTTGTTAGGAAATGGAAAGACTTGGAAAAAAATTGTATTAGGGGTTGGGAAGGTGGCTCAGGGGTAGAGCGCTTGCCGTGTATGCATGAGGCCCTGGGTTTGATTCCTCAGCACCACATAAGAAAAAAGCTGGAAGTGGTGCTGTGGCTCAAGTGGAAGAGCGATAGCCTTAAGCTGAAGAGCCGAGGGACAGCGCCCAGTCCCATCCATAGTTCAGGCCCCACGACTGGACCCAAAAAAACAAACAAACAAACTTATATTAAGTGAAGTAAGCCAGGTGCAAAGAAACATAGGTCCCATTGGTTTCCCTTATTTGCTATAACTAGTATATATCTGAGACTAGCAGAAAAGGTCAAATAGGATGATATTAAGTGAAATGAACCCCAAGCTAAGGAATCAAGTGTTTTTTTTCTTTCTTGCTATTGTTTGTAACGTATTTATTAGGTACCACATGATTTTTTTTGTTTTTTTGTATGTCCCTACCCCACGGCATAACCTGTTTTCACTGTATTTGATGTTGGTATAATTTGGGAAGCAGAAGGGAAAAAATAAATTGTTCAAACAGGGATACAGGCTGACCCATTGCAACAATGACATGTACAAGATGCTATGTCAAGAAACAAACTTTAAGGGCTAGGAAGGTGGCTCAGTGGTAGAGCACTTGTCTTGCATGCATGAGGCCTGGGTTCGATTCCTCAGCACCACATAAGCAAAAAGAAAAAAGCCGGAAGTGGCACTGTGGCTCAAGTGGTAGAGCGCTAGCCTTGAGCTGAAGAGCTGAAGGACAGTGCCCAGGCCCAGAGTTCCGGCCCCATGACCGGACCCAAAAAAAAAAGAAAAACGAACTTTACAATTTGGAGGGGGGGTGTAGTGGTATAGTTGGGAGGCAAGGGATGGTGGGGGAAAACAAAGGAGGAGGCAACAATGCTTGATAAGAAATGTACTTATTACCTTTGCTCATGTGATTGTAAGCCCTCTGTACAATATCTTCACAATAAAAAACTTATTAAAAAAAAGAATGTCAATCTACTTCACAATTCTAAATGACATTCTAGAAAGCATAAACAGAGTAATGTAAAAGCTGACATTAACAAAAGTTTAAAGCAACACTTCCCACTCTGAAATGTATAATGAAAACATCCTTCAATTGTATGGCTGAATCACATGGGGTTACCTGTTCCTTTATTACTTTTCAATCTTTCAAGCCACCAAACACTAGTATGTTCCAAGAGTTAAATAACATTTCTTTTTGAAATTTCAAAAACATGGGGTTGGAGTTGTGGTGCAGGTGGTAGAGCACCAAGCCAATGAACAAAAGTATCAGATTACTAGGGTCTGAGTCCCAATCTCAGAGAGGAGGAGTACAAATACAAAACATTTTAATTAGAAAACAAGTTGACTGCAAATACAAGAGCTGACCCTAGTATCTATCTGTGTAAGCATTACAGAATAGAAAATCTGGACTCATAATCTATAATAATGAGGGTTTCAGACAATAACAGAATAAATCATACAATAGTTCTAAGAACCTTAATTTCTCTACTTGTCCCCTCCATCCTTATACTATTATGTTGGTTCATATGCTTCTTTCTGCTAGTAAACAGCTTTAAGAGTTTGTTCAAACGCTTACTACATGTTAGGCAAATATTTTAAGTTATTTTCAAAAGTACTGCTAATAGGAAGAGATGACAAAGTTCCAAAACAGAAATGTACTCATTTAATTATAACAAAATCTTATTTTTAAACTACCACTAGTGCCGGTGCCAGTGGCCTGTAATCCTAGCTACTCAGGAGGCTGAGGATCGAGGTTCAAAGCCAGCCCAGGCAGGAAAGTCGGTAAGACTCTTATCTCCAATAAAACCACTAGAAAACTGGAAGTGGCGCTATAGCTCAAGCGGCAGAGTGCTAGCCTTGAGCTCAAGAAAGAGCACAGGGACAAGAATCTTGCAATATGTTTCAAAGTCAAAGCATATACAAGAGAGTTAAACAGATTTTCCTAAAGGGAACTGCTAGCTTAAAATACCAAAGGATTATTATATTAAGGATTATTCTAGTAAGACTCTACTGAAAAGGTAGACTAGGGAAAAAAAGGAAACAAACTGAAATTGATAAAGACCTGGAAGGAGAAGGGATCAAGGCACATTGGAAAAGTCCATCAAGCCACATACTGCAGATTTGGGCACACTACTGTACACATTGTTTTCATGAAAATATATAAATATAAAACAAAATCAAGGAACAAAGTGATCTTTGTTTTTTTGGGGGGAGGTCCGGTCGTGGGGCCTGAACTCTGGGCCTGGGCGCTAGGATTACAGGTGTGAGCCACTGGGGCCTGGCTGTTTCTCTTCTTACATGCTAATGGACATTTGTAAATTACTATGTCATATGTTTTTTTTCTTTCTCCTTCCCCACTTTTTTGCCCTTGTGGTGAAGATTGAACTCAGGACCTTGTGTATACTATGCTCTGTCATTGATCCATACCTCCAAACCTCATTATTTGTTTGTTTTTGTTGGTTGTGGGGCCTGAACTGGCACTGTCCCTCAGCTCTTCTGCTCAAGGCTAGTGCTCTACCACTTGAGCCACAGCCCCACTTCCAACTTTTTCTGCTTATGTGGTGCTGAGAAATCAAACCCAGGGCCTCATGCATGCAAAGCAAGCACTCTACCACTGAGCCACCTTCCCAGCCCCACTCGTTGGTTCTTTATTTGTGAAGAAAGAATGTAGTTACTGCCACATACATATTAATAGCAGCTAGTAGTAATTTCTGATGTGTCTTTCAGAAGTCCCTTTGTCTTTTCTTTCCTTGTTTGATTTTGACCCTACGGATTGAACTTAGGGTTAAGCACTGTCCCTGAGACATTTTACTCAAGGCTAGTAGTCTACAACTTGAGCCACAACCCCACTACTGGCTTTTTTGGTAGTTAATTGGAAGTAAGAAACTTTGGGCTTTCTTGCCTAGACTGGCTTCAAACCATGATCTATAGATCTCAGCTTCCTGAGTAGCTAGGATTATAGGCATGAACTACTTTCACACAGCCTTTTGTCTTTTCTTTATTTGATAGATATATAGACCATAGTCTGATATAGTAAGCAGTTTAACTGGATTTTGTGAGGTACTCTTATAAAATTGAACCTATATACCTTCTGTAGCATTTAATTCCTTGACTCAGTAGTTCTGTAACATTTGGTTTGTATCTTTCACAGTGCTTACCACATAAGTATTTAATATGAATCATTGATTAAATCATATGATTTTAGAATTAGAAAAAGGACCTTTTAAATCATCTAGTTTTCTCTGACCTATTTCTATCATAATTGTTAATGGCGGATCATATATTAGTAGTTTGTTATGATTTTTGCAGAGTTACCACTTTTTTTTTTCTGGGTCCAGTCGTGGGGCCTGAACTCGTGGCCTGGGCGTTGTCCCTCAGCTCTTCAGCTCAAGGCTAGTATTCTACCACTTTAGCCATAGTGCCACTTCCAGCTTTTTTCTTTTTGCTTATGTGGTGCTGAGGAATCGAACCCAGGGCCTCATGCATGCAAGGCAAGCACTCTACCACTGAGCCACCTTCCCAGCCCTAAGAGTTGCCACTTTTATTACTATATGTTTTGCCAAGAGTTGCCACTTTTATTACTATATGTTTTGCCACTGATGTCATAATCAACAAAAAATAATATAGACAATGTTTAATAAATTGTACTTTTAGCCAGGTGTTGTCTGTAATCCTAGCTACTCAGGAGGCTGAGATCTGAGGGCTGTGGTTCAAATCCAGCCCAGGCAGGAAAGTCTGTGAGACTCTTACCTCCAATGAACCACCAGGAAACCAGGAAGTGGCGCTATGGCTCAAATGGTAGAGCACTAGCCTTCAGCTGAAGTGCTGAGGTACAACACCCAGGCCCAGAGTTCAAGCCCAATGACCGCCCCCCCACCTACACAAACAAAATTGTACTTTGATGCAGTTTTCTTTGTGATTATGTTTATAGAATAGAAGTAGAGAAAATAAGTTTGTTGTTTTTTTTTGTTGTTGGTTGTGGAGCTTGAACTCTGTGCTTGGGCGCTGTCCTTGCGCTCTTCAGCTCAAGGTGAGTACTCTATTGCTTGAGCCACAGCACCACTTCTGGCTTTCTAGTGGTTTATTGGAGATAAGAGTCTCATGGACTTTCCTGCCTGGGCTGGCTTTGAACAGTGATCCTCAGATCTCAGCCTCCTGAGTAGCTAGGATTACAGGCGTGAGCCACCGGCGCCCGGCTGAGAAAATAAGTTTTAATTACTTATGTTTCATGTTCTTTAAGTGCTTACTTATCATTAAAAGGCATGGTTTTTCTTTATTTGTATAACAATTCATATGAGAGTTTAAATGTTTTTCACTAAGCTTGATCGTTTACTTGTATTCTGCTACTTGAGCCTTACCTCTAGCCAAGCTTTTTGCTACTTATTTTGGAAAGGGAAGTCTCATGGACTTTGCTGGGCTCGCTTTGAGCCTTTGTCTTCTGCATAAAGTAGCTCTGGGTTGCTAGGATTACAGGCATGAACTTCAAGAGTTTTTCTTTTCTCCCTCTAAAGCCAGAAACTACTGAATATCATTTGATACAATAATATTTCTAGTGTTTCAGAAAATACAAATTTGTGAATTCTTACAAATGTATGGAATCAAGTTTTTCTAAGAATTTTAAATGTTTAAGTACAGGATCTCACTATCTTAGAAACATGTTTTAATGTTATTTGTTAAGCTCACAAATTTGTTTTTAGTTGTCAAGCTATGAGAGCCAGATTGCCAAGCTGCGATCTGAGGTTGAAAAAGGAGAAGCATTACAACAAAGTCTGGAATATGATCTGGCTGTTGCTAGAAAGGAAGCTGGCCTTGGAAGACAAGCTGCTGAAGAGCAATTAGCTGAAGCCCACAGGATCCAAGAAAAACTTCGTGGTAAGAATATTGTTATTTCGGGGCTGGGAAGGTGGCTCAGTGGTAGAGCGCTTGTCTTGCATGCATGAGGCCCTGAGTTTGATTCCTTAGCACCACATAACCAGAAAAAAAAAAGCCAGAAGTGGCACTATGGCTCAAGTGGTAGAGTGCTAGCCTTGAGCTGAAGAGCTAAGGGACAGCGCTCAGGCCCAGAGTTCAGGCCCATGACCGGAACCCCCCCCCAAAAAAAAAAAAGAATATTATTTGTTTTAATGTTTGGGGCTGTAACATTATTAACATTATTCTAGAGCATTGCTTGATGTGTATATTTGTGTAGGATCAAAGGAAGGGTTTGGTTCATTAACTGGCCTTTGACTGATAGACTTTGCTGAGTGTGTATAAAATCTGGCAATTCTGTGAATACTTACTTACTTTAGATTCTTTAAAAAAATTTTTTATGATGTTGAGGATCCAATCCAGGGCCTTTTGTGTGCTACTTAAGTATTCATCCTCCTTCAAAATGTATTTCAAGGACTGGGAAGGTGGCTTGGTGGTGGAGCACTTGCCTTGCATGCATAAGGCCCTGGGTTTGATTCCTCAGCACCACATAAGCAAAAAAGAAAAAAGCCACAAGTGGTACTGTGGCTCAAGTGGTAGAGCACTAGCCTTGAGCTGAAGATCTGAGGGACAGCGTCCAGGCCCAGAGTTCAGGCCCCACGACCTGACCAAAAAAACACAAACAAACAAAAAGATGTATTTCAAAATTACTTTTGCTTCCTACTACTACCATTGTTAAAGAAGGTCTTCCAAGAGTGCAAAGATACCCTGGATTCTAAGGCATATTGGAAAAGACTGGAGCAGATAAATTAGATCAGTCAAAGCATTGCAAAAGTACTTAGAAGGTACAAGAGACATACAAATCTTCTCAGACACAGTCAAAAGATTAAACCCACAGATGTAGGGATAGATGAGGAAGAAGAAACAAAAACTAAAGGCTTTGAAAACCTATTCAACAAAATAAGAGCAGAAAATGTTTGAGAAATAGAGTATCATCCTTGTGCTGGAGGCCTACCATACTCCAAACAGGCAAGATTAGAAAAGAAATGCTCCTAGATACAGTATAGTAAGCTACCTAAATATACAGAATATCGAAAGTGTCAAAAGAGAGGAAACAAGTAACTTACTATCACAAGCTCATTGTAAAAACAGCAGATTTCTCAACACAGATAACTAAATGCTAGGAGGACTTGGAAAGACATTATTCCAGACCCAAAAGACAACTGTCAACCCAGATTATTTTACATAGTTATTTTACATAGTTATTTTATATAGTTATTTTACATAGTTTTATATAGTTATTTTACATAGTTATTATTTTACATTATTTTACATAGCTATCCATAAAAATTGGTTGAGAAATAACAACATTCCACAATAAACAAAAACTACTGGAATTTATGGCTTCTAAACTAGCACCACAAAAGGTAGTTAGGGAAAAATTACCCGCAGAAGAAGCAAACATCACAAAAAAACAAAATGCCAGGAAACATGGCATACTTCTCTCAATATTGACATTGAATGTTAAAGATCTTAGTTCTTTAGTCAAAAGACATACACTAGTCAGGTTCTGGTGGCTCACATCTGTAATCCTAGTTACTTAGGAGGCTGAGATCTGAGGATCGTGGTTCAAAGCAAGCCTGGGCAAGAAAGTCTGTGAGACTCTTACCACCAATTAACCACTAGAAACCTGGAAGTGGAGTGGTAGCTCAAAGTAGTAGAGCACTAGCCTTGAGCAAAAAGAGCTCAGAGAAAATGCCCAGGATGCGAGTTCAACCCCCATGTCTGAAAAATCGAACAAACAAAACCCTCAAAAAACATAATGGATACTTAGATCAAAAAACAATATCTAAAACAAGATCTAACTCTTTGTTGCTTATAAGAAACACATGGCTTGGGGTAAAAGAATGGGAAAAAATACCTTCCAAGCAAATGGACTTCAAAAGTGTTTAGCATTAGCCATATTTATATCTGATACTCTAGATTGCAAGCTAAAAATTAGTCTGAAGAAACAAAGTCGCTTCATATTTGTCAGGAGCCCTAAAGGGAGTCTCTCTGCATGTTAAGCTTGACTATCTCGCTGGAACATCTCCAGGCTGTTTACAGAATCCAGTCCTTTCATCCTGCCCTAAACAAACACCAGGTAGCTGCTAAGGACCACCTTTTCACACTGCCCTAAGCAAACATCCTACAGCTGCTACGGCCAAAGAAAAGGCTTCCTTATTCTAAGCATATAAATACCCCTGTGTGAAAAATAAAAATTGGCAGCTTGATCAGAATCCTTGTCTTGCTGTCATTCTTCGTGTCTCTTGTCCCTTCA
Organism: Dipodomys spectabilis; assembly: GCF_019054845.1. Classification (NCBI taxonomy): domain Eukaryota; kingdom Metazoa; phylum Chordata; class Mammalia; order Rodentia; family Heteromyidae; genus Dipodomys; species Dipodomys spectabilis. Next base: position 199,924 of record NW_024871418.1, read on the forward strand.
TTCCTTCTATCTTAGGTTCACTGCCCTCCTTGAAGTCCTGCGGGTCGGACAATATTAATGAAGGTAATCATCCATGAAAAAAAATTATGATTGTTAATATATATGCACCAAATAGCTCACACTCAGATTTATTAAATACTTCTGAACTTACAAACTTTTATAGATAATAACAATAATAATGAGCGACTTCAGTATTTCACATAGGTTATCCACATAAAAACATCAGTAAAGAAATCCTAGAATGGCAGGATTAAATGGCAGTGTAGACCAAATGAAATGATCAGACATCTACAGATGTTACAACACAATACACATTCTTCTTGGCAGCTCATAAGACTTTCTAGAATATATAGCAAGTCTGAGAAAATATAAGAAAATTGAAATATTCTATCAGACCAAAATGGAATTAAACGATATCTCAACAGAAAAAAGATACTATAGACAGTATTCAAACATAGACACCAAACATACCAAACCTCAAATTATCTTGAAGAAACAGGGTAAGCCGGGCGCTGGTGGCTCACACCTGTAATCCTAGCTACTCAGAAGGCTGAGATCTGAGGATCACGGTTCAAAGCCAGCCTGGGCAGGAAAGTCCGTGAGACTCTTATCGCCAATAAAACCACTTGAAAACTGGAAGTGGTGCTGTGGCTCAAGCCATAGAGTGCTTGTCTTGAGCTGAAGAGCGAAGGGACAGCTCCAAGGCCTCCCATGACTGACCAAAAAAAAAAAAAAAAAAAGAACCATGGTAACAAAAACATGGTATTGGAACTGTATGTATGTATACTTTACAGGAAATCATGTCATTTACAGGAAAGTGAATGCAATTGGAGGACATTTGTTCAGAAAACAAAATGTCACATTTTTAGTTATATGAAAACTATATATATTGGCAAGAACAAAATATCCTAAATTTCTAAAATTCTATATTTTCATACTGTTAGACCAAAAAGGCTACAGGTTCTTATCTTTTAAAAATATGCACCCATAAGTGCTTTGCTTTTTGTTTGCTTTGTTTTTTTGTTGTGCTGGGAATAAAACTCAGTTGAGCATGCTTGGCAAGCACTATCTATCTATCTATCTATCTATCTATTTATCTATCTATCTATCTATCTATCTATCTATCTATCTATCTATCTATCTATCTATCTATCTATCTATCTATCTATCTGCCTGTCTGTCTAGCTGTCTGTCTGTTGTGGGGCTTGAACTCTGGGTCTGGGTGCTGTCCCTGAACTCTTCAGCTCAAGGCAAGCACTGTATCATTTGAGCCATTGTATCACTTCTGGTTTTCTCGTGGTTTTATTGGAGATAAGAGTTTCATGGCCTTTCTTGTCTGGGCTTGCTTTGATTGGTGATCCTTGGATCTCAGCCTCCTGAGTAGCTGAGTAGCTACCAGCGCCTGGCTAGGCAAGCACTATTTATAGCACTAAATACAATACAAGCCCTCTTTTCTTTTTAATTCTGATCAGAGATCTCAAACTGCTTTTCATAAATAAATAAATAAATCACAAACTGCTTTTCATAAATAAATAGCATAAACATTAATATACTGCTGAACCAAATTACAAAAGAGACTCAGAGACAAAGATATAGTAGAGGGTGCATAATTTTTTTTTTAAGGATTTGACAATGAAGTGTCTTTTTATTCTCTTCCTCTGAAAACTTGCATGGAGAAATTAAACCAAGGAAAAGTAATAAAACTTATAGGCCTCAGGGGTCTCAAAGGAAAAACAGAATAAAATCAGGTATCCACTAATATGCTCAGATATTGCACACTTAGTGGTCCTGAATCAAAATTTAAGAATGGTCTCTAAAGGGATGGGGAAAACATCCAGTACCCTTTACAAATTTAAATAGAGGGCAGCAGACATGCTTTACACTCCAAAACTATGGTAGCAGTCATTCTAAATGTGATCAAGGTAAATGTAGAATGGACATGTTCTAAACACAGCTATGATTCAGCAAATCTTAAAACACACTAAAACCATGATTACATTGAAGGAAAATGCACAAATAGGGATTTTGAGGGTTTTTTTTTTTCATTTGAAAGTAATCTTAATGCTATTAAATTCAGAAATATACTAATTTAAATACCCAATCCTATGTATCTAAAACACACAATGCATACATACAAGTATCTATTCTCTCCACATGTTAGCGCCCATTCATATCATGGTTTAGAAATGAGGAGAATAGATTCCCCTTAAACTGCAAGTCAATAGGTGTTTCTTTACAGTTAACTTTAGCAAAATTCATACAAAATAGTTATTAACAATGATCTTTACTTGTTAACTCACCAGGAAACACCTTCAAAACTGCATTTTGTTAAAGTTTCTGTACTAAAATGTAGAAAAACTGAACTACACAAATATTGAAAAGTTAAAAATTCCTAAATTTTTTATTCCTGGTACCACTACCACAATTCACAGGGCAATATAGCTGATGTAATGAAAAGAAAAAGAAAAAGACAAAGCTGCAACAGATAAAAGACCTCAGCAATGTACATCTAATTGACACTACGTTGCATTAATCAATAGCTGCACTTTTTGCAAACTGTGGCTGTGACAGTCCTGAACAAGAAGGGTTTCCTGTTTAAGCTGCAGTAACTTTTCTGACTATGGATCATCGTTCCTTCTGTGGCAGATTTTTACAGTTCCTCTAAGGCATTTGGGACGACTGTCTCAAAGTAAACTGCAGCTTTCCTGACAACTCCTCGCTCTCTCTCCTGCTAAGAACTGTAGCCCTTTTTCTGTTGTTTTTAAAACCTTCTACTACCATATCCACCACTTCCACCACCAGATCCATAACCACCACCATATGGACTGCCAGAGCTTCTTCCACCAAAACTGCCCCCTTTCATGGGTCCATAATTTGATTGCTGTTGTCCACTGTAATTTCCAAAATCATTATAGTTACTGCCACCAAAATTTCCTCCTTCATTGTAACCATCATATCCTCCTCCACCACCCCCCTATCCTCCACCTTGGTTTCCATAACCTATTCAACCACCACCACAGCCTCCTCTACTACTATAACCAGGGCGGCCACCATAGTTGCCACCATCACCTCCAAATCCATTCTATCCACCATCACCTCCTCCATAGCTACTTCTGCTGCCACCACCTCCACCACCATAGCCTCCTCTTCCACCAAAGTTTCCACCACGTCCAAAATTACCTCCACCACCTCCAAAGTTTCCTGCACGACCCATAATGTTGCCAGATCCACCTCCACGACCTCTCTGTGATCCAGCAGACTGCATCTCTTGTTTAGAAAGGGCCTTTTTCACTTCACAATTATGCCCATTAATAGTGTGGTATTTCTGAACAACAATTTTATCAACTGTATCATGATCATCAAAAGTTACAAAAGCAAATCCTCTCTTTTTCCCACTCTGCCGGTCTTCCATAACTTCTATGGTTTCAATCTTGCCATATTTTTCAAAATAGTCTCTCAAATTATATTCTTCTGTATCTTCTTTAATACCACCAACAAAAATTTTCTTCACTGTTAGATGGGCTCCTGGCTTCACAGAATCCTCTCTAGAAAGCTCTCTCTTTGGTTCCACAACACGTCCATCAACCTTGTGGGGTCTAGTACACATGGCTGCATCCACCTCTTCAACACAAGAATAAGTCACAAAACCGAAGCCCCTGGAACATTTTGTCTGAGGATCTCTCATTACCACACAATCTGTGAGTGTGCCCCATTTCTCAAAATGTTCTCTTAAACTATCACCTGTAATTTTGAAGCTCAGACCACCAATAAACAGCTTCGGCAGCTGCTCTGGTTCCTTTGGATCATGGCCTTCTTCCCCCCCCCCCCCCCCCCCCCCGTGACGGCGGCGATGGCCAGAGTCAGGCTGGGGGCCACCGGGCGGCAGTTTTACCTCCATTTTGAGACCAGACTCGCCTCTTCCAACTAGAGTTCAATATGGGACCGACAGGAAGAGGCCGAGGGTGCATAATTTTGAAATATATATTGAAAGGGTATAAATTTGATTGAAAGAGATGGTTTGCAGCTATGAAAATTGAACAAGGAAGCATGTTGAAATTGTTTTGGGAAGGTAGGAAAGGGAGAAGGGGAAAGGAAATTGATAGACGGGGTGAGATTGATTGGGACATATTTTAAACATGTCTGGAAATATAGCAGGTGTGAGCTACTGGTGCCCTACTCCTTTTTATTTGTATATGAAATTACTCTCCCTTCAAGAATGCTGATACAGTTAATTCCCCTCATTAGAAAATAAAGTTCTAGCTTTCTTTGTTTGTATGAGCTTTCTTTATTTATTGTATGTGTGGTACCAGGGTTTGAGCCTAGGGCGTAAGGTTTGCAAAGTGGTGCTCTATGGCTTAAGCCACAACCCAGCACTGATGCATTTAACTTTAAAGACATTTTTGCATGTAGCTATTACAGCCTTGACACTGAAGACTTTACCTGCTCAAGGAGAGTTCTCCATTAGACCCCCCTTGTACCGGATCCACTTTATACATTAGTGTTCTGTACAAATACCAGTAGAGTGCCCCTGAATTGTCTTCCCCTAGAGGTTCTACATGGAGACTGTCTGCATCCAGACCCTTGGCAGAAAAGGAAGGAGGGTTGGGGAAAACAATGAACTAAATAAATGGAAGAAAACTTCAATACACGAACCTATCACCTGTTTCAAAATGCCAAGTACAGGATATTATTTTTCCATCTGGGCAGATAAAATACAGAATGGGATGGGGCTACCTTCTTCGAAGAACAAGATATAGAAATGCTTGAAATGTTCCCTACCCCAACAACGGCTCCCACCCCTCCAAAAACAGAGAATTCCAATGAATGGTTTGACTACCTGGCTTAGATTTACTTTATATGTACACAAAAGGTAGTGGGTAGGATAAGATGTTCTAAGGCTTTGTCCCGTGTAATCCACTGTGGCATCTCAGTCAGAACCCACAGCAACATTCTGCTCCAGCTGAGACTCCCAATTTACCCCCAGGTCCTGACCTAGGCTGGAGTCCTGAATGAAGACTACTTCTAAATGACACGACCAAGAAAGGACTAGAAGTCATCACCAGGTCTAATCCTGTATGATCCCGACACCTGCTAGCCGGGCATCCGTGGCTCATGTCTGTCATCCCAGCTACTCAAGAGGCTGAGGTCTGAGGATCACGACTCAAAGCCTGCCCAGGCAGGAAAGGCCATGAGCCTCTTTATCGCCAATTAACCACCAAAAAGCCAGAAGTGGAACTGTGGCTCAAGTAGTAAAGCATTAACCTTGAGCAAAACAAAAACAAAACAAAAAGGGGTCAGGGACAATGTCCAGGCCCTAGTTCAAATTCCTACCACACCCCCCCAAAAAAGATTCAAGAGCTCTTACGTCTAACTAACCACTAAGAGATAGAAGCAGCACTGTGGCTCAAGTGGTAGAGCACTAGCCTTGAGCAAAAAAGCTTAGGGACAGTGTCTAGGCTCTGATTTCAAAGCTCCATTCTCAACTACTGCGTTTTTACTGCACTAGAGAAAGGGCTTTCAGAGAAGCACCTTGAGTATATCGAAGACATCATCTGCATCTAGGCCAGTAATCACATAGGCGGGGCAGAATCTCCACACGGGTACGAAGAGGCAGGTCTTGGAAACTGGCTTCTCTCAGGGGGTTGGATTTCCCCTCCTCAAGCTCCCAGTGGTAGTTGATAATGTCTTCCAGG